>NW_016157399.1:32241-88976 GCF_001687245.7 Rhagoletis zephyria
CGAATTTTAAGCAAATCGGACCATAAATACGATTTCTTCGAACAGATCGGTCCCTGGTCCACTTCTCGGACAAAATGGATCATATATGCTAAAAAGCTACCTACGTACCGAATTTTAAGCAAATCGGACTGTAAATTCGATTTTTTCGAATAGATCAGTCCCTGGTCCATCCTAATATATGCTAAAAAACTACTTACGTACCGAATTTTAAGCAAATCGGACCATAAATCCAATTTTTTGGAATAGATCGGTCCCTGGTCCACTTCTCGGAAAAAATTTATCACATATGCTAATATATGCTAAAAAGCTACTTACGTACTAAATTTTAAGCAAATCGGACTATAATAAGATTTTTTCGAATAGACCGGTCCCTGGTCCACCTGCCCGAAAAAAAGTAAAATTTGTTTAGCCTAAAACATGGTGGTTACCGAAAGCTATTTGTATACAAAATTTCATGAAAATCGGACCAGCCGTTCGCGAGATTACCTGTTACAAAAAAAGGGCACTTCTCTTTATATAATAAACTCCTGCGCAATTCCATTTAAAGGGCCTAACAAGACATCCGATCGCCGCGCAAATACTTTCCCTCCTTTACTCTCATCGTTCGGGTCAAGTGTGAGTAAGCATAAACTAAACACGTGCAGCAGTGTAACTGCAAGTGATAACAAAACGAATACACCATATACATACCAATATACCATGGGTATAAATCAGAGAATGAGTGTAACAGTTGTGGTGTGTTTATTTTTGTAGGAACACACCACACCACACAAAAGAGAAACAGTTGAGTGTAGTATTGAGTATGAGTGAGGAATGTATTTGCTTTTTGTTCTCAAATAACTGTGGTAGCATAAGTATTTTGCAGTTACAGGTGGTGGAACAAATAAAATAGTGTGCTAATTGGAATTTGAAAAGAAAAACAAACTAAAATGAATAGTTCAAATGTAAAAGAAAATGTTAAATCTGGAACATACAAAATTAGTGACAAAAGGGGTCGAAGCAAAATATGGGAATGTTTTGGAATAATAAAAGATGAAAATGATGAAGAAATATTAAATTTTGTTGCATGTAAAACATGTACAAATGTTTATAAATACAACAAAAGCGCCCTTTCAAATTTAAATAAGCATAAGTGCTATTTATTGATGAAAAGTGAAAACAAAGAACTAGTTGAGCCAAACCAAGAAGCTAAAAAGGCATGCACAGAAGTTTTGACCAATTGGGTTGTTCAAGATATTCGCCCATATTCTATAGTCAATGATGCTGGATTGAAAGAGTATTCGAAGTTACTTCTGTCATTTGGAATTAAATTCGGGAGTAACCTAAACGTTGATGCATTGATCCCACATCCTACTACAATTTCTCGAAATGTGGAAAATAGTTATATAATACAATTCAACAAGCTTCATTCAGAGATATCATCGATACGGGAAATTGGATACTCGCTCACGTGGGATTTGTGGACGGAGAATTTTTCAAAAATTTCCTATCTTGCCCTAACATGTCATTTTATTATGGATGGAGAGTGCAAAAATAAGCTTTTAGGAGTAAAATCAATGAAGGGATCTCCAAATACAGGTAAAAATACAGTCTTTGTTTTCTATACACATGTAATATATAACGTCCTATTTATTTCTTATTATGGATAGGCATCAAAATAAAAGAAAAATTGGCTACATTACTTGGCGAATTTAACTGTTCCTTAAATGATGCCACTGTTGTTGTTACCGACAGAGGAAGTAACATTAAATCAGCTTTAACAGAACATGAAAACATCAACTGCATAAATCATTTGCTTCACAACACAATTGAAAAATGCATAAAAGGGTCATCACAGATTCAAGAAATAGTAACAACAGCATCAAAACTAGTAAAGTTTTTTAAGAAATCTGGTTTAAATGTAGATCTTAACTCATCACTTAAAAGCTACACACCCACAAGATGGGATACAGTATATACCACAATTTTGTCTATAAAAAACAATTTTACAGAAATTCAAAGAGTCCTCAATGAAAAAAAATTAACAGAAAAATACAATATTTTAATAGAATACCATTTAGATCTCTTGATATCTATTTTAAAACCGTTTATGGATGCTTCGAAAGAACTTGAGGGAAGCTCCTATCCTACGTTGCATTTGGTTCATCCTCATATAAATAAATTGAAAGTGATGTGTAACACCACAAATGACAATGAACCTAGTTTTATCAAAGAATTTAAAACAAAATTATATGACACGCTAATTTCTCTAGTCGACAGCCATATAACAATATATCATAAACTAGCAATATTTTTGTTTCCACCAGCTAACCAGCTTACTCAATTTGATTCAAATGAACAAACTGATGTAATAAATAAGTGTAAATCATTGCTGTTACATTATTCAAATGAAAGCAATACTGATGATTTACCAATTGCTACAAATACCTCCACAATATATTCATTATTTGAAAAGTACGTTCAACCAATCCAAGAAGTTCATTCTAGCGAATTGAGGATTGAAAACGAAATAATAAAATATAAAAATACAAAAGTGTCCTTACAACATGACTTTGATCTTTTAAAGTGGTGGAATGACAGAAAAAATGAATTTCCACTATTGTACAAATTAAGCTGCCGAATTTTGGCTATTCCGGCTTCAAGTGCTCCGTCTGAGAGGATTTTTTCCATTGCTAGGGCTTTAATAACTGATAAAAGATCTAAAATAGGATGCAATAGCAAATCGTTTAATGAAATTTTATTCATAAATATAAACTCAAAAGACTGATTTTTTTGTTTAGATCATTCCCTGTATTTATTTTGAAATGCAACGATCCCTTTTTTGTTATATGTATGTAATTAAACTTCAAAAGACTGAATTATTTTGTTTAAGTTTACTTTGTATATTAATTTTAATTGAAATTGATTACAAAGCCCAACACTACTTTTGTTTCAATCAATTTAAAAACTGTTTCTTGCTGAAATCGGCGTGCTATTTTCAAATCCGAAGTCCGTTTTGCTCTGTCAGCTCTTGTTTAATTTCCTTGATACATCCACGTCGAAAAAGTAAACAGTTTTTAAATCGATTGAAACAACCAACTTTTTTCATTTTGTTGGCCAGTGTTATATTTTTTTTGTTTAAATACTCATATGAATTCTTGTGTTTATGTTTTTCATCCAAAGATTGATGTTAAAAGCTTCTTAAATGTTATTTTAAAAATGAATTGTTATTTTGTTATTAATAAACTTTAAATAAAAATAAAATAAAAAAGTTGTTACTGTTTATTAAATACTTTTTATTTTCAGTAAAATTCAATGATCCTACACAGGAATTATTCTATTAAAAGCTAATTTAATAACAACAACTAGTTCTGATCAACAACATACCATAAGTACTTATGGTGTCACCACCAATATCTGTTTATACCAGTTTGGGAGAAACAGATGCAAACAAATATGTTACTCTCTTTCTCTCTATACACACCACACCATAACTGTTAGAAAGAGTAACAATACCAACTCGTAACAGAAACTAAATTTTACTCATCTATACTCACTCAAAATAGGAAAGCATACAAACTGGTGCATTCAGTTGTATCTGTGCACGCCTATAGTACATATGTACATATTCCGAAATTTTTTTTATTTGTAAAGGCTCTCAAGAAAAACTAAAAATTCATATAAAATTACGCACAATAAATAGAAAATAAATTTGCTTCTATAACAAATTTCTTAAATCAGTATGCAGCTCTTAAGAAAAAAATGCTCGTACATCTCGTTGCTACCATATCCAACTATCGAATGTGAAAATCGGCACTTTTCAAAATTTTGATTTGCCACTAATAATTTTATTTCGTATAGCAGCATTGCTTAAGTTATTGTTGTCGACAACTTATTTGTTGGTTAATGACTGCAAATAGTTTTATAGAAAATTAGAAACGAGAAATAATACTTTCATAAAAATTTAAGTACATACATACATAGATTTAAAAAGCTGCTTACGTCAGGGTTCAGCTCTATAATTTTTCGAAAATGGCCAAAAACGCTGTTTTTAGGGGTTTCAACCCCTTTTTTCTCGAAAACGTGACGTGATGGGACATTTTTGACCCCGGATTCGTGTTCAGCACGAAAAATCCGTTCAGAAACACCAGGTCCCGTCTTATTCGCAGAAAAAAAGTTGAAATTTGTAGACCAGTGTAATTAATAACAAATATAAATAAGAATATAGGATTGGAATTTCATAATATTGTGAAAAGATAATTAAAATGGTGCTAACTTTTATCGTTTGATAAAAAATGTTTGTCAATATTTATGTAAAAGTAAGTTCAAGTCAAAATTAGTGTGAAGTAATTGTCGTTAACTATGTTTATTGTTTTTGCATCAGCAAATTTTACTTGCTAATCATGTTTATTGTTTACTAGGCGACCCGCCCATAATTAGATTTTTAATTTAATCTTTTTGGTCCAACATTTTCTCCAACAGTCCAAGATTTTCATTTGCAAATTCATCGGTTAAGATTATGGTTTGGTGGTCGTTTGCCGCCTTAAATAAACTAAGGAAAGTGTTATGTCTATGAAGAAGGTCCCCGGCGGCAACAATGATCCGGATCTATAGTGAATTTGCCCTAGAACCTTTATCGTATAGTTGGTGGCAATTTCAAAATGAATGCGTGTCGTATCCTTGTCCAACAGAAATACAATATACATACATAGACTGAGATGAAATACCTTAAAAGCCAGTTTCACGAAAGCAATTTAAGTGAAAAATTATTTTTTGCTGTCAGGTTCTGTATTAAATTCAATTAAAAAAATAAATCTTCATTAAATTGCTTTTATTAAACTGGCTTTTGAGGTATTTCGACAGGTAAAGTTTTGAGATTTACCACGGCACAAATCAACCCGATGTTTCAAAAATAACGATTCATCATTTGCATCCCTAAATACACGAGAGTTCGATATACGTAATGGTGCAACAGGTCGATTTAGTCTGACATTCACGGCACCTTTTCTCACTTGTCGATTTTTAGTAATAACTCAAGCTCAGCATCACCTCACATCTCTTTTTTGCAATTGGACTTCCTTTACCGTTTTCAATACGTGTTTTGAATATTCGTCAAATCGGATCATAAAAAAAGATTTTTAGTAATAACTCAACTCCAGCGCCAACTGGCGCGTTAAATTGTGAAACTAAACTATCCAGAGACTCACTCAAACTCACACACACAACTTTTTTGAAATCCCTCCAGCCATTTAGGATTTCACTCGCAAACATACATACAGAAGAATTATATACACATTCAAAGATAAGGAAAAGTCAGTACGTTTGTACTCTGCCATGCCCTCTTTTCAAAGAGCCTACTTTTCTCCATGAGTATGGGATTGATTTCATATATCTCCATACGAAGTTCCATTACTGTACCATGAACTCTTCCAGAGATATGCAGTATGAAATCCGGCTTGTATGTTAGGTGCCACGCCCGATTTTCCAATAGCTCCATTTTTTCTCAATGACTATGCGATTCATTTCATATATCTCCACACCAAGTTCCAGTACTCTACCAAGAACAATTCTAGAGATATGCAATAAGAAAAATTCGACTTGTATGGGATGTGCCACGCTGGTATAAAGTTCCAGTACTCTACCATAAACATTCCAGAGATAGTTATTATGAAAAATTCGGTTTATATGGGAGGTGCCACGCTCCATTTTCAAATAGTCCGAAATTATATTCATTAATATGCGATAGATTTCTACTCTACCATGAACATTTCTAGAGATATACAGTATGAAAAATTCGGTTTGTATATGAGGTGCCACGCCCCATTTCCTATAATTCCAATTTTTCTCCATGAGTATGTGATTGATTTCATATATTTCCGNTAATATGCGATAGATTTCTACTCTACCATGAACATTTCTAGAGATATACAGTATGAAAAATTCGGTTTGTATATGAGGTGCCACGCCCCATTTCCTATAATTCCAATTTTTCTCCATGAGTATGTGATTGATTTCATATATTTCCGTACCAAGTTCAAGAATTTCTCCAATTTTTCTCAATAGTATGCGATTGATTCATATACATAGTATCCCCATATCAAGTTCCAGTACTCTAGCATGAACACTTCGCTGTTCGGAGAAAATTCGGTTTATATGGGAGGTGCCACGCTCCCTTTTCAAATAGTCCGAATTTTTCCTCATGAGTATGCGATTGATTTCATATATCTCCGCACCCAGTTCCAGTGCTGTACCATGAACACTTCCAGGGAAATGTAGTATGAAAAATTCGTATTGTATGGGAGGGCCCACGCGCTTTTACAATAGCTCAAATTTTTCTCAAGAGTATGCGATTGATTTCATATATCTCCGCACCCAGTTCCAGTGCTGTACCATGAACACTTCCAGGGAAATGTAGTATGAAAAATTCGTATTGTATGGGAGGGCCCACGCGCTTTTACAATAGCTCAAATTTTTCTCAAGAGTATGCGATTGATTTCATATATCTCCGCACCCAGTTCCAGTGCTGTACCATGAACACTTCCAGGGAAATGTAGTATGAAAAATTCGTATTGTATGGGAGGGCCCACGCGCTTTTACAATAGCTCAAATTTTTCTCAAGATTATGCGATTGATTTCATATACAATTACCTCCATACCAAGTTCCAGTACTCTACCATGAACATTTCCAGAGATATACAGTGTGAGATGCCACGCCCCTTTTCCAATAGCTCCAATTTCTCTCCATGAATATGTGATTGATTTCATATATTTCGTACCAAGGATTAGAGACATGAGCCTCTTAAAAGTAATAAGGGATTTAATTTTTTTTTAATTTTGTGTTGCGTCGTTATTGCAGAGGACCATCGGCATGTGAATTCATATATTTCGATAATGAAATAAATTCGAGCATAAATACGATTTTTAGTTACATAATATTTTTACTGTTATCAATACATATTTTGAATCTGAGGATAATCGGACCATAAACCCAATTTTTAGTAATAACTCGACTCCAACGCCTCCTGGAGGCTCTTTTTTTNATATTTTTACTGTTATCAATACATATTTTGAATCTGAGGATAATCGGACCATAAACCCAATTTTTAGTAATAACTCGACTCCAACGCCTCCTGGAGGCTCTTTTTTTTGCAATGGTATTGCTTTCCCTATTGTCAATACATATCTCGAATATGAGGCGAATCGGACCATAAACACGATTTTTAGTAATAACTCGACTCCTACTCCACCTGGCGCTTCTTTTTTTGCAGTGGTATTGTTTTTCCTATTGTCAATACACATCTCAAATATGAGGCGAATAGGACCATAAATACGGGTTTTACGAATAACTCGACTTCAGCGCCACCTAGCGGTTGTTTTAATAGTTATTCTGCTATTCGGAAGGTAGACGAATTCAAGAAACAAATATCATAAAAATCGGTCCAGCCGTTCTTGAGTTATAAATGGTGTAACTAACACGACTTTGTTTTATATATATAGATAATGAAAATGTTTGTGTTTAAAATTTAAACCGAACTGTTTAAATTCTAAACCCAACATATGTGCTCTCTTTTTTTAAACTTGGAAGGTTTGTATTTGAAACTGAATTTAGTTTGGTCATATATGTAGTCCAAAAAGTTTAAAATTAAAACCGAAATTTGTAACCGTGTGACATTCGGCTGCGTTATAGTGACATCTTATAGGCAAATTTTTAAATAAGGCAGCGTAAAAATCTTTCTTCTCTCTCTAATATTACTTCACCTGGTATAATTCCACCATGGGTGGGGTGCATGCAATAACACCATACGCAATAATTCCCATTACTTGGATATTAAAAACCAGTTTCAGAGGTGAACTAGTGTCATTTTATCATTAATATTTTTTTCTAAACGTATATAATGCCACCAGTTCATAATTTCGAAAGGAAGGGAGGGGGCGGTGCGGGGAACGCGGACCGCCCCGACGCTGGGCACTTTCAAAATTGTAGACTCACAAATCCGTCCATTTAACTTGTTCATGTACTACTTTTTGTCAAATGTAAATGGGTGACTACCTATGTGCACTACTTTGATTTATTACTCAATTCTTAAGTTACAAGTAGGTCTTATTGCTCAACAAGAAATGAAATAAAGCAAATTTGTGTTATTTCACATTCAATTGGGAAATAACACCAATTTGCGTTATTGCCGTTTGTGTTATTTCACACAGTCTTATACGGACCTTTCCAGTTACGTCATTGTTTGGAGGTGAAGCCTTGCTTTCGCTGCGGCTTGTACATCAACACAAAATCGCCTTCCTGGAAATCCTCTCGGCTCTATGCGTTACTGGACATTGCTTCCGGCTTATCTCCGGGAGTGCACCACCTCACATGGCCGGGCTTCTGCCGGGCACTAGTGGTGACCAGACCGTTGTCTCTTCTCATGGGCACCCTTTTCGCCGGATTTACGCCTCTTCCTCTGGCCATGACTACGAGGCTTCGATCCTCGATTGGACAACGTTTAGCGCATCTTGCTAAATCCGGACCCACACGCAGAAACTTTCCGAGTGTTTCCGCCGACGTCAACTTCATTGACCGGATATGTATAACCTCATCCCGGGCCTAAGGATTCAATGCTTGCCTATGCATCCTCAGCCAACCACGACATTTTCTTGGATACTTCGAAGCGCACTCAATACTTCCACAGCCGCCTCCATTTCCGGCTACCGGCGTATCACCATTGTAACGTGGTTTAGTGGCTCTCTTCCTGCCTGGCTTGCCATGACCACTTCCTTGTTGTGTATTCCTCCTCTTCATTGAGCTGGCGGAATCATCATGCTTTTCCTGTATCGGTGAACCTATCCTATTCCTGACGAAACCACTCCGTCTTCATTACAGCCAATCTCGGCCCTACTAACCGCTTTCGTTTCTGGTTGAGTATTTGGCACTTCCTCTAAGACCAACCGTCTGCTGCAGTACTGGTTGTCGTAGCCAACCCTAAGTAGCACTTTCCTGTCGCGATATGTCAGGATCATTCCCTGGAGGTCGATCTTTATGCCTTGGCCAAGTAGAAAGTCCACGCCGATGAAGACTTCAACCATAATGTCTGCCACTATAAACTTGGTGTACGAGGCCCCGATTATTACCTCGTATGGTACTTCTCCTATCACTTGGGTGTGCTCACCAGGTAGTTGCTTCACATAAAAAGTGGTCAAATCCGGTCGAATAATGGAATGTGACGCTCCAGTATCCACTGGCAGCACTCGCTTTTGCCCATTCACACATCCGCCAACAGTGAGGTTGAATGCTTCCGGCCAATTTGTGAGACGGAGATGATGGGCCCTTCAACTACTGGAGCCAAAACGCGGCCCTTCCTGCTGGCTCATGTTAGTTTAACGACTGACTGAAGTCTGGTTCATCTTCTTCAGCTCTGCGTTTATGTCCTGCCGAGTTGTTGTTCCTGTTGGAACTTACGCTGCATTTGCAGGCGAAGTGGCCAGGCTTACCACCTTTAAAGCATTTGCCAGAGCTATCCTTTTTCTCGCCCAGCAGTTGGATTATCTTCTTCAGCATTTCCTTTGTCTCGCTTTATAGGCTGGTCTACTTAAGAGCGCCGCCGTTTCACGCGTCTGAGGATAAGAGGCCGCTAACGAATCTCTGGATTTTTACCCTTTCAAGGTGTTCACTAGATGCGTCTGCAATTGCTAAGTGAGCCAACCTCTCATTCTCTGGGGCGAATTCCTGTAGAGTCTTGTTGGATTTTTGGCAGCGATTCTCCAGCTCCATCTGGTAAACTTGTCTCCTGTGCTCGCTAACATAACATCTCTCCACGGCACCCATCAACGCATCGTAACTGCTCCTGTCACAGTCAGGAATGGTCTGCAGGATTTCTGCTGCAGGTCTTTTCAACGCAACGAATAGCGCAGCGGATTTATCCTCCAAGCTTAAAGACCTGGAAAGGAATAGTGACGTCGAAGGATGCAGTTTTCACCTTGGCAGCCTTCGTCGAAGTAGCTGGACGATTCAACTGCAAATCGCGGAGGCGTCCTTCCAGCTTACCCACTTTTCCTCGACTTAACCTTGTCTCTCTTCGATCTTATCCAGCTTCTCTTGAATTTCTCCTGCCTTGCTTTAAGTTCCGCGTTGTCTCTGATTAGATTTTCCTGAAGTTGCGTGATCTTTTCCTCCAGCTGCAATGACACCTTCTCCGATGCGTATATCCTGTTCTCCCAGCTGTCTTTGCATCATCTGTTACATGGCTGCCAATAACGTGTTCATGTCCATAGCTGTTGATGAACCAGGAGCCTTTTGCTGTTCTTCAACCATCGTGGACGACTGCTCCATATCCTTCGATGAACAACTAGCATCTACCTTTTCTTTGTCCTTTACGAATGTGTCGTCGGGTTTACCCTTGAAATCGTATTTGTCCACGTGGATGCCTTCTGCTTCCACAGCCTCTCGCAGCCGTGAAAGTAACTCCACTTTTCTTCCGGAGGTTGCTAAGCACTCGAATTTATTTAAAAAATTTAAATACGGGCATATTTTCTGGAACTGATTACATGAAAAAAAATTTAAAACCCCCCCGAATTAATTTCTGCGCTCGCCCCTTCGTTTTGCTTTTTCTTAAAACTTCATACCTTTGACTTAAATTTATTTGAAAAAAATTAGTAAAAGGTCTGAAATTTTAATAAAAAGCATTTGATTAAGTTTCATTCATACGGACCATTATGTATGCAGATTAGGGTGGTCCGAAAACAGTAAAGTCAGAATTGTAATGCTCTACGAAAAGTTGTTTTTTCCCCATATAAATACATGAAAGACTTTGGGCGCTTTGAGCGACCTCTAAATATTTTTTGATTTCAAAATAAAAAATAGGGGTATACTTTTTTTCAGTATAGAACAATCCTAGGGGGTGAGAGCATACAAATTCCGACTTTACTTTTTCACATGCATTTTTTGACCACCCTAGTGTACCTATATCAGGGCTGGGCAAATTGTATGGAAGCTTATTTCGACTATGCGCGTATAGCACAGAAGGATTCTACGTGTAATTCTAATTTGCCGAAGAAACCATGGATCTAAAAATAAATAGGTTTCTTATCGTTCTTCTTGAAAATACCACTGATTATGGTTTTTGACACGCTCAGCACGAATTTATGTCAAATTAAAACGCTAACAGTTGACAGCTGTCAAATGAACTAGATATGCTGTCCACGAATTTTATGTCAAATTGAAACCTTGACAGTTGAAAGCTGTCACCTGGACTACGAATTTTTCTAAAAATAAGACAATCTTTTTCAAAATGCCACTGAAAAGGTTTTTAGACATGCTAATTGCGTGTCAAATTCAAACCTTAAGAGTTTATGACTGTGGAAGGGGCTGTCAATTTTTCTAGAAATAAGGAAAATTTCGCACGAATTAAACGTACTATGTTTTCACATTCAAACTGTTTCATTTTCAGTTGAGTAACACAAAATGTTTGTTTAGCAAAATTTTATTTATTATATACGAGGAAACATATCTTAAATGAACTTATGATCAAATTATGAAATAATAACAGTAACGAGACAATTTTTTTTGTACTCAAAAGATTGGTACAATACAGCAAATCTTCTATTGAAGAATTGCAACAAATTATTTTTCGTGGTTGGGATAAAGAAAAATATTTGGGTATTCACACAATTGGGATACGATTTGCACCAAATTTCAGCAAATACCCACTGCCGTTAAAGTTGTATTTAGGTGGATGTTGTTAAAGAATGACCTATAAAAAACTAACCAAAATTAAATAACAAACAAAAATAATATTTTAGAACTTGTCAAAATTGGGTGGGGGTATAATTTTTTCGACTACTGTACCGCAATGGCACTAATATTTGACTTACAAACAAAATACGGGCAGGAACTTCAAAATTTCAACTCTGTTTGTGTGAAATATTTCATTTTTATTAGTATATTTCTTTGAATGGATGAAAATAAAAAAAATATTTTGTCAGACCTTGACGAGATGGGGTTGAAACACATATAAAAATAATGGTTTGCTAAATAAAAATTTGTAATATATTAAAGCGTACTTAATCAAAAGTTTTTTATTGTATATTCATGAATTCATCTTATTTTTTGACTCCAAAAGTAGTGGTTTCGGTTCATAATTGGACTAGTATTTTCCTGTCTATTTTGAACTAATATGAGAATGGTTTATTTCTGGCCGAAATCTGACAATTGCCATTTCGTAGGACACATGGTACATATGACTATAGGGTTCGTACAAAAATTATGAAAATTCAAAAAACTTTAACATTTGCACCCAAAAATTTTGCATTTTTTATTTAGAATTTTTAGAAAAATTTTGGGTTCGCAATTCTGTAGCTCATTAAATTTTAGTTGGTTAAGGTGCAAATTTCAAGACGCTAGAAAAGCGCATTGATTAAAAATTTGATGGTGTTAGGCATTTTCTCCCATACAAACGAAATTGTCGACCATATTTTATGTGGAAGAAAATGCACAACACCGTCAGCCAAAAAAATTATTAAAAATCCACGCGATTTTCCAGCGTCTTGAAACCACTTTCGAACATTCGCCACAATGTTTATTGGGTAGTTAGTTATGTATGTATGTGGATCTGTATATTTGCGTGCCACTACGCGCATCTGCTCCATTGTTTTTTTATATTTCGATTCCAGGTGATATGGCGATTTAATTTTAGTTACAATACTGCTGCCTTGCCACCTGGCTCAACTGTCTGGCTAAGTGACCTACTAAATCTCCGGTTATTGAAAAGCTTTAATCATTGTCATATTGGCCTGCAATCACTCACCCTTCCAAAATAAATATTCGGCAATAATTTAATGACACGTCAAATAAGTATACATACATAGATGCATTTGTAAACACATTGGTATTTCTATACAAGTATATACGTGTACATATGTATGTACTAGGGCTGTGCGATTATTCGATTACTCGAGCAAGTTGGTTAATCAGTTATTCGGTTAATCAATTACTCGAGTAATCAAGATTTTGATTACTCAAAACGATGATTAATCGAGTTACTTGAAATATGATTACTCAAAAAAATTAATTTTGCTCGTTAAAAGAGTTTGCTTTGGAAAATGCTTATTTTCTTTTTTATATTCTGTATATGAAAAAAATATGTATGTATGTATGTATTTCATTTTAATTTTTGAAAACAGAAACGTTTTTTTCAAAGTATCAAGGAACTTCAACTGCTTTATATGTATGTATGTAAAGAGTACTTTGAAATATTGATTACTCATTTTATTCATAATGTTGATTAATCATAAAGCAAATTACTCAAATATTTTTGTTTTTGGTTAATCAAAATCTTGATTACTCGAGTAACTGAACTTTTGAGTAATCATAATTTCCAATTAATCGAATAATTGAGTTATTTACATTATGATTAATTAAAATTTTGAATAATCAATTAATCGCACAGCCCTAGTATGTACATTCTGTCTCTATTGAAAAGCATTTCAGCAACTTTGCATATCAGCAAACAAGAATAAAGATGGTAGGTACATACATACTACATATGTTCTTACTTACATACACACATGTCCGGTAGTGCGTCCATGCCACGGCCATCACTTCTCAACATCCATTGAACCCATACAATTTGTGGCCAGATTCTGAATAGAAGCGCCATCGGTGCAAGCCTTTTAACTTTTGTCCGTGTGTGCATGTTTTTCGGCCGACTGCATATGTGCATCCCCTATGAATTCGGCACAGAAAATGCATTCAACAAGTGCACTCAAAGCTGTGAAAGCTTTCGCTCCGACCAAAGCCTGGCTCCCTCAAGCTAAGTTCTCTCAATTACAACAGCATCAACAGCGGCCAAGCAAACACCAACAATTTGTGTAAACAACCAACACAGCCATAATCCAAGTTTCATTAGCCTTTGAGCAGTGTTGCCAATTTTTATTTCAAAAAAGCTGCAAATTTCCTGAAAAGCCCTTATTTAGTTTCATTATTTTCGTTAATTGCTTTATTTTTTTTTAGCAAATTTAGTACCTCCTGAAGCGTTTTTTTAAAGAAATTTTTAGTTCTTAAAATTCAATAGAGGGCTGGAATTTCTAGTTATTTATTTGTGGAATTTGTGGAAAGAACCATTTGTTCCGAATGAAACCATTTGTTCCGAATGAAGAAACGCTGCTCCGACAGCCTCCCTTTTAGCTTTAAAACTGGCTTACAAAAAACGGAAAGAGAAATTTTGATTTCGAAAAAATTTTAATTTGTACAACTGTAAGCTTGTCTAGAAAAACTGTAATTCACAGTTACAGCTTTGAATCTGGCAACATTGTCTTTGAGAGAACCTGCGAGTATTTTGCGGTGTCCGCCGCGCAATGGTGTTTTGGCTGCGGAGGCGAACGGTTGTGATTGCCTGCTAGAGAATTTGGTCGCGGACGGTCGGGGTCGTTGCTCATTCGCCGCGTTGGCGAATAAAAGTAATTTAGTGTTCAGTTGTTGATTATATTGGGCATGAGCTGCTTCGAACTCGGCGCGATCCAACAAGTGTTTTCTCTTCATATTTCACAGCTAGAGTGTTTGAATAAGAAAACTAATTAATGCAACAATTTATGGTCGGCGTTAACGGGAACTTCAAAAGCGGAAACTAAAATTGTTTGCATGTGCTTTAATATTGTTTTCCCAACATCATAGGCGATAAGTTCTAATTATAAATAAATTCATATGGCAAGTGTTTGCACTTGAAAGTTCATTAGTGTCGCCGCCAATTAAAACATTATCACAACAAATAAAGTATTACAAATTATTTGGAGAAGATAAAGAAAGTAATAAAGGAAATATTGGCTTAAATATTTGTGAAGTGTGTGTTTATTTCAAGTGAAATTCATTTACTGAATTTAATTGTAAATTAAAAGTGTTCAACAATTGGGTGTTAAATTAAAACTACCTGCTTGGCGTAGGGGTTTCTGTTCTCATGATTATAGAGGCTCTCATCTCAACTGTTTTGATTGTGTGGTAAGTTACTTTTATGAATTACTGGGCTAATTGCTAAAACAATAGGAATTAGAAAATTTCAAATATTTCGTAGTAGTCATATTTTTATGTTTAAATGAAATAATACATAGAAAAGAAAAAATAGAAAAACCGAAAGAGAAAGGGGCAATCAAAAGGCAAAATTTTTTTGTAGACACGAAAACACCATTAGAAACACTTCTAACAGCGGTCGCCCCTCGGCAGGCAAATCTCCCATTATATTTTTGCCTGCAAAAAGCTTCTCACAAAAATCATTTGCCGTTCGCAGGAGGCGTAAAGCTGTAAGTCCCTCCATTTGCGTTATAAAGTCAGGATGTAGTACAGCGCAAATTGGAGAAGCTCGGCCTAACCCTCAACCAAAGTGTAAGCGCCAAATCTTATTATTTGGTGGACAGGTGATAAGTTGGTCAAAACTGATTACGTACCACGTCCACCTTCCATATGATCGTAATTGATCAAAGTGAAAATTAAAGACTTCTCAGAAAATAATAGTGAAATTCATCTAAACGCGCAAATGCCTCGTAACCACGTAAACCTCGTAAATAAACTGATTTTTAAGTTTAAGAGGTTTACGTGATTACGAGGCATTTACGGTGGGCCCTCCTATAGAAAAAAAAAATTTTAAAACCAATTATTACTCAAAAATTTTGTATTATAGCTTAATATTATTGTAACTAATGTAGGTATGTTGTACCTAAATAAGCTCACAAAAGTTGATATGTACATATAAAACTATTCGCCGTTTTAAATAATAACATTTTTACTGACCATATTTAACGTATGATGAATGAAATCCGAACAAACGTATAGTAATACTATGTTCACGTTGAAAAGTTAACTCGAGTTATTGTTTTGAGTTTATGAAAAACTGTTAAGTGTTCTCATTGGAGTGTTAAAGAAACTCAGAGTTTAATTTGATATTTATTTGTTTACTTTTTCTTACTCACATCTAGCCTGTTCCCTTACTCCAGGATTTAGACAGAAAAGGTCTGAAGTAGCCGTGTCGAATACCAACCGTTTAGAAAAAAAAAAAAAAATGTGACTATTGAACTTTTCATGTTGTTGTTTTTTTATATTTATAATATCCCGGAAACTATTTGACCGATCACAAAAGTATTGATGATGATATCTTTTATACGCGACGTATATAGTGCAACCCTTTTTAAAACAAACTTTAAATAAACATATATATTTTTTGTACCATGTGAAAGGCCCTCTAATTACCTTTATTAGTTTTTTAATAGGTTATTTTGTTCAGAAGATATTAATATTTAAAAAAATCAACAATATTAACTTTAACCATTGATATCTTCTTAATTTTTTACTTCCGTCAGATAATTTTGGTAGGGTTGAAATCAGTACAAAAATTTCCATCGAGCCACATTTTTGGCTTTTCATAGCTAGATTGTTGATACTCTGCATTTATACACGAAACGACCTCGCACTATTTCTGATAAAATCCTGCAGTATGGGAGCAGGCTAACCGTCGGCAGATTGGTTGCAGGTTTGAATTATCAAATACCTTGTTTATACCGTTACATAAGGCGCTTTGCCCCAGTTCAAAACGGAAGCATAAACCAGATTTCAATACGCTCAGAAATTCAAAAGTGTATTGACTCGATTTTGTTTTCAAATCGGTGTTTTATTTCTCACATCGGCTAGAAAACAGGTATAAACACGTCACTTATTTGACGCGAAGTGAAAAAAGGCTGGTTTTCTTTATACAGCCCGTTTTAAATTTGAATTGTTATTATAATAAATTTTAATTATTGTTCACTTACATTTCGGTCAACCGCGCAAATTGATTATTAAAGAACATAAAACAGCAAATTTTGTTTAGTTTAAAATACGGTTTCGTAGAGTGCGGTATAAAGACAAATGCATAAACGCTTGAAAGAATTATGTGTTGAGGCAAATCGGCTTTTTGTTAATGCGGTTCTTGCGTAGGTATAAACAAGGTAAAAGACACAAATCAAATGCGGTAAAAAAAAGTTGCATTCGCATAAACTCCCAATAAAAGTGGTGTTTAAGGCGAGCTAAAGGAAAATTATTTGTATGACAGACGACGGGTTAATAAGTATGTTAACCGTTTAACTCCAAAATGGCCCATAAACTCGAGTTAATGGTTCCACGTGAACATAGTATATAATAGTCAGAGATCGAAAATAACCGTCACGAAGTGTCTCGTATGGTGTTTACCACGATCCAGAAAATAAAGGTCGCGCCATTCGCGGACCGCTAACCCTCTCTTCGTCGATTTGACAGCATCCACCTAATCGCTGACGTCATAAAATACTTTTGTTTACGTTCCCTGTTGCCAACTTCATGCTTTTCGCACCAAATTTAGTGGATATTCAAAACGCGAAAATTTTTGAGTTTGGTGCTTGGCGCGTTTTTGGTGCTTTTGTTTTTAATTTGAAGATACCAAATTAGAAAATCTTAAAAAAATGGAAGCAAAATTCATAGCAATCGTAAGTATGGTAAGCAACTTTACAAAAATTTAAACAAAATCAAGGCACAGTGACAATCATAAGCGACAACAAAATATGTGACAGCACCTTCAATCATGCCATAAGAAATCAACCGTCGTGCAATAAACATTGATTTTTATTAATTTGAATCGGCATCCTTACAATAAAATTATGTATGCATATAAAGTCTATAAAATACACCAATAAAAAATTTGGCATACTGCCTTTTGTCCGATGCTTCCTCTTTTTCTTGTCGAGTTCGTCTTGCTCTCTCATTCTGGTATTTTTTGACGTCACGGCCAGTTGCTCTCAGCTCGATTGGCGCAATCTTGTATTCTATCATTCTTGGGTGTTTACCACTGAACTGATACAAACAGTCATCTCTCAAGCAAAGAGTGTTTCTCACCGTGGCAAATCACTCTGCGCGATCTTTTTGTGTTTTCCGCTGTGGGTTATTTATCAACTGCTAAAATTTCCCTTGGGCAAAACACTTTGGCAGGGACTTTTATTTTTAAGTGTCTTAATTAATGATAAAGAAAAAGTTACAGGCAAAGGTAAAAATAAAAACAAAAACAAAGATGCGTAAAGATAAATGCAAAAATTAAGATCAAGATGAATTTAACAAGTAAGAAAGTCTAAGTTCGGGCGGAGCCGAACATTAAATACCAGGCGCAAATACCGCTACATGGCAAGCCGGGGTGTATCAATTTTGAGTAAATTAGCGTCCTTAACTTTGGAACTATGTAGTTTCAAGCATTTCTGAAATTTACCGTTATATGAAAAGCGGCCGTAATTTTAGTCCGATTTCAATAATTTTCAACATTTCGCATTCATGTGGCAAGCACAATAACCATACCGAGTTTGGTACAAATTAGTAGAACGGTTACCGAGATACATATCTATATGTGATCATAAGTGCGCGGCGCCACGCCCATTTTCCAAAATTTTAACATAAACGTATTTCTTGGTAAAGAATTGTTGCAAGCATCAATTTTGAATAAATTATATTTAATGATTTATCGAAGATTTCATATTTCTCTCAATTACCGTTATATGGGGTGTGGGCGTGATTATTGTCCGATTTTAAAAATTTTCGGTTATTTCGTATGCTGTAGCAAGGCTAACCCCTGTGCCAAGTTTGGAAGAAATTGGTGCAGTGGTTACCAAGATATACACATGTGGGCGTGGCTACGCACATTTTCCAAAAATTTATAATATTCTTATTTCTCGTCTAAAAATTATTGTAAATATTAATTTTGAGTGAATTATCTTCAGTGTTTACTAAAATATCGCAGTTTTCGTATTTCTGAAAATTACCGTTATATGGGAGGTAGGAGTGGTTATTGTCCGATATTGCCCATTTTCAATACCATCCGTCCTACGCCCGAAAGAAATGCACGTACCAAGTTTCGTTAAGATATCTCGAGTTATCGTGTGGACAGACGGACGGACAGACAGTCACCGCTTAATCGATTTATCTTTTCATTCTGATCATTTATGTATACATTTGTCTATATCTATCTTGATTCATTTTGCCTGTTACAAACAACCGTTATGTGAACAAAGTTATAATACCGTTGTGCAGAAGTGCGGTCGGGTATAATAATTTTACTAATATAAGGGCAAAGGTGAGGGGAATGTAGAAAATGATGAACATAAAGATGATAAAGATTAATATTAAGAAAAAGATGAGGATGAGTAAAGTGAAGATAAAGGAAGAAATATTAAAATAAAGGTAATTATAAAGAAAATGATATAGTCACAGAGACTCAACCTGGGAACTAGAAATGTTTGATATTTAAGAAAGAATCGATGATGATTCATGATGAATCGATTTAATTCATTTCCATAGTCCAAAAATCCCGAAGAAGTCTGGAAAATCACGGATTAGTCCCGAAAATCCCAAAGTAGTCTCGAAAATCCCGAAATAGTCCAAAAATCCCGAAACAGTCCCGAGGATTCCGAAAATCCTCAAGAAGTCTCGAAAATCCCGAATCAGTCCCAAAAATCACGAAGATTTTCGAAGAACTGGAAGTTGGAAGATACTTGAATATCTTATTTGCTTTGCATCACAAAAGTATTATTTTCAAATCAAATAAAAAAATTTTATTTCTTATTTGGTTGACAAATCAAATCACAAATAAAGTTTATTTTTTATTTGGTCAACAAACCAAATCACAAATTCAAATATATTTCTTAATTGATAGCGGATTTTAAATCAATAAGGATTTAAAATCACGCAGCCCTTCCACCGCATGACCATGACGTTGACGTTGCTTATATCTCGCTCTCTCTCTCTCTCTCTCTCAATCAACAGCAAATTTGATATGTTTCTACGCACTTCTACGGTACCCTGCGTACACGTTCGTGGGTAACCGCGCTCTAACACTTATTTTTCCGTGCGGGTCCGTGTCCAACAGCAACGGAAAAAGATATGCAAATAACCGTTTCCCACTGAGAGGAGCACACATCTTCAAAAAATAAACCACTTGTTTCGTTTTGTGGGTTATTTTTTCTATTAAATAGGGACGGTTATTTTGGGACACTTTCAAAGTGTTGAGGGATATTTTCGACCTCTGATGATAATGAAAATAAAATATGCAATTTGTTTCATTTAAAGTAAATTTATTTTTGTATTTAGATATACAAGGGGCAGAAACTGCTAAATCGCCTTTAAAAAATACCGGTTCACTTACCCCACGCTCACTGATTGTAAGCCACAACAAAACTTTTCCGGGGAACTTAGTTTTTTGAATATATTTCACTTCGTCGGATGCTTTGCGTTATTCCGACTCGAAGTAATGCTTTGGCTGCCATTCGTTGCGCTCCACTTTCAAGTAGCTCTAATCATCAATAAAACATTTATAAGTCGAAGATGAGGCAAAGTATTTTTGGGAAAGTAAACGCAACCTAGATTTAATGGTGATTTCATTTATACCAAAAAATTTTGCCTTTTGATTGCCCCTTTCTCGATTCTACATTAAAGGCAAAGGGTGAGAAAATTATGTGTTCGTTTCTTAAAATGTCACACTCTTGTAAAGCAAGAAGGCACATTCACCGCCCTGTGAAGCTTTGTCAGGGGAGATGGTTGCCCTGAAAATTAGATGGTTGTTTAAAACGACAATATCATGAAATGCGTGAGCTAGACAAGGACAAGAAGGCAAAAACATGCCTTTTTGCAGGATTGAGTGAAACATCAAACACATGTTGCACCATTTTTTGGAAGAGACCAAATCCCCATAACTATTTTTGCCTGCTTTTCTTTAGTGTCCGGTTTCGATTTTCTCCTTTTAATTTGAATGTTCATAGAATCCAAATATTTTTTTTTATAGTATTCTTATCAACTTTGTATTTTCGTTCCAACTGATGGTCTGATTTTGCTTTTCGCCCCACTGTAATATGCTTTCAACTTTTCACGTGCTTTGCTATCTTGTAAATAAATTTTTTTTGCCGGAACCTTTTTTTCGTACTATGCTTTTCTTATCTCTAAAAAGTTGAATAGTTTTATACATATATAGAAATTTTTAAATCCGATGTTTTTAAATTAATGAAAAATTGCAACTGCTGAAATGAGGATTATTTTCACAAAATTTCCAAATTAATTCATGGCGCTGCAACTTGTTCAAGGACATTTTGACGACTAAAAGCTCAGTTAGTCTAGACTTAACTTAATTTAACTTACCGTAAGAAATTAACAGCGCACGGCAGTGCACGCGAGTGGGGAAAGCAGCCACAGTAGCATGCTGAAATGACTCGAGATTTGGAAGTTTTTATCCAGATGCCCAATCGACATGTTTGAGGTATCGTTGGAGAGGTCTTGCAGAGTGTGTCCAGAAAATGTATTCAAGCTTCATAAACGATTAACCGGATTAGGCTAAAGGGTTGCGAAACAAAAAACGTTTTTTTTTTGCTTTTGCCGGTTTAAGGGGGCATGTGGGTACACCCAACATATTTAGTGTTATTTTATAGGATAATACCTGTCAACCGATACCTTATATATTGAGTTCCGGCTGTTAGTTGGAAAGATATAGAGCTAAATGTGTTTGGTTCGTGTCTCCACTACGAGATGCTTTGGTATGTATGTGGAGTCTGTACGTACCTTCATTTATTTATTTTTTTTTTCAAACTTTCAGGAATTAAAGTACAAAAAAAACTAAGAAGGTTTTGTTCCGGGATTTTTAGCCTTTGTTGGCGTGGCTGGTGCCTGAAATTGAAGAAGGGCAATTTTTTTAAATACCACTGAGTTCGCACTAGTCATTCCATACCATTGAAGTGGATATCAGTATAAGGGTCCTAAAATAAGCTATCTAGCGCTTAGAGCTGTCAAACTGTCGATAGTCAAGTCCATCGATGTTTTACGATAGTCTTAAGGGTGACTATTGATACTATCGATAGTATCGACCCATTTCAACTGCTATGACGCCAATGTAACCTCTGCTATTTCCACGCTTAAAATAAAAAATGACGCTTTTAGAAATAATGCCATGAACCACTAAACAGATCATCCCGCACGGTAACCGCGTATTTGTAATTGCATTTGAAAAAAAAAATAATAGTTGATATCGCCATTTTCTAATCGGTGGTTTTATTCACACACATTGTTTCATTCCGTTTCATTCATATGACGCCGAAAAAAATAACGCACTGCAAAAAAAAAAAAAATTTTTCTCGCACATCGTCCTGGGTGATCTTTATTCGTTCGTTCATGAAATAATGCTGCCAAGTTTTGTTCTCTTTGAGCCAGGAAAGATAATACGCTATTAATGAAACGATAGTGGCGATAGTTATTTCAAGTGATCAGACTATCGATACTATCCTTATGAGCCAAACTTTTAGCTTTATCGTGCTTCAACTAATATATATTGATCATCACTTTCTGTACTAAAAATCTTGTTCTGTTATTAATATAAGCTGAATTAAGGAAACGATAGAATTTTTAAATTAAAATTAGTCCAATTTAGCGACGGCAGTAGGACCATGGGTACTGTGACACTCAGATGGCGCTGTGGTCAAATCAGTTCACTGCTCTATTGCGCTGAGTTAGTGCGCTGACACCACAGGTGGCGCCGTCGTTATTAAGGTAGCGCCATAAAAATTGCACTATTACTTCTTTCGGAAGTACAGTACTTCTTTTGTCGCTCTTGTACTTCGTACTTCGAAGTACAGTCAAATGTACTTCTTTGCGAGATTTTGTACTTCAAGAGAGAGATTTTGTAAACAGTCTCTTTGTTTTTGCTCAAACGCTTTTGCGATTCCTTGTGACTGTCTTTCAAGAGCTCAATATGCTTATTGCAAGAAAAGGTTGGTGAATGCCGACCTACACACATTGGTAAAGTGGTCAAAGGAAGCCTTCACTAATGAAGATTGTGCAGTAGGGGCCTTCTTCGATATCGAGGGGGTCTTCAATAATGTCGCTCCAGAAGCAATAGTTAAGTATATTCATAATATTGGGGTTGAAAACAACCTAAAATGGCTTATCTCCAGCTTACTTCGTGACAGAACTGTCAGGGCGGACTGAGGAGCGTCTGTACTCAGTGCAGATTCAATAGGAGCACTCCACAAGGTAGTGTTCTCTCTCCCCTGCTCTGGATTGCGGTTGCAAACAACCTTCTAGATGAACTGGAAAAAGTGGGCTGTCGGGTGTATGTAGATGATGTGGAACTTTTGGTTAAGGGACGATTTCTATACACCCTTTTTGATTTGGCTCAGGGTTACCTGAACCAGGTAACTAGGTAGGCGATCAACGCCAGCTGTCGTGGAAGTCTAGCATTGAGGAACGGGTAGGAAAGGTGTCGGTTACCTTGTACTGCTGTAGGGGAGCTATCGGTAAAAGATGGGGTATCTCGCCGAAATTAATTCATTAGCTCTAGGAAACCAGATTTAAGCCCATATTGTTTCAAGGCGCCCTTGTCTCGTGGAAGCCACTAGAGAAGGCTACACATGTAAAACAGGAATTAGCGGTACAGTTGGAACCACACCTACACTGCTGCTTAACATACATATGTTGAACGCGGCGCCTACGGATATTGCAGACAGAATTGTCGTAGCACGAACTGCAGTTAGGCTATGGGAAACCGTGTCCTTTTGTGACATAAAAAAGGAAAAGGAGACATTTCCCTGCTGCAGAAAATGTGTTTATAGGGTACTTTAAAACACGTTACCTCTCAATGGCTAGTGATGGGGGTTCTGACAAGCCGTTGTGCGATTGATAATGATGCGGGGAGACTAGGAATTGCAACTGATCCTTTTGTATCAGCTGTTACGAGGAAGATGAAGTGGAATCATCTCCACACTTTCTTTTAGACTGTCCAACCTCCGCGAGACTAAGATGGAAGCATTTGGCTCACACTTCTGAACAAACACTGAGCTCACAGGGATCGAAATTAGCCGCATTCGAAATTTCGTAATCGGCTCGCGGCGTTAACTTAACCCAACCTTAGCTGTACTTCTTTGAGCTATGAAATAGTTGGTCACATTAACTATTACCCACGGCTACTGCGTATTAAAACTTTATTCGTACAATAAAAGCAATTCGCCACTTAAAAACCAAGTTAATAACGTTCCCATCAACCGACGAGAGCCAACGAGCTACAATGGAACACTTCGAATCCAGTCGTGCTCTGCCTTCTCCATTTGTGTTAGGGTGCGTCGATGGAATGCATAATATGCATTGCATATTCGCATTCAGCAGCCTAAAACTGATAGCATAAGCTATCACAATAGGAAAGGAACTTATTCAGTTGTTGTACTGGTAAGTATTTTCTTCATTAAGGATTTATATACACATATATTATTTATTTATATTGTAGGCGGATAGCAAAATAAGGGTTTGCTGATGTGTTCGCTGGATATTTCGGGCAATTTCATGATGCATCCGTATGGTATTACAGCCCAATACGCAAAGCAATGGTAAACAAAACGTTTAAAACTCCCCAAAAATACCATTTATTGGAAGATGGTGCTTATCCTTTGGAGGTCTTTCTATTGGTACCATATGAGCATAATGGGCACCTCACATAAGAACAAAAAAGATTCAATTATGTCACAAGTTCGACAAGAGCCTACATAGAACAGGCCTTCGGCATTTAAAAAAAAAAGTTCCGTATTCTAAATTATCTTGAAATACAGAGCTTGGCCTTGGCAAAGCACATAATAATGGCTTTTATGGTGCTAATTTACCATAGACCGAATAAGCCATAATAGGGTCACATAACCTGATGAATCCACAAACTTTGTAGCCGTAAGAAAAATATCCAACCTAACTACCCTACTTTCCGCTTAATATTAATGTACTAATGAATGTTTGTTTATACAGTGACGCAGACAAGTGCTCACATGCTGATTTTCTTTAAATGTTCAAAATTTTTTCAAGTTAAAATTTTTTTGCATATCGCTAGCTTAGAAAGAAAAGTTGCTAAGTCCCATTTTAAAAATTTTACAGGAGAGGAAAAAATCTTCCTATAGCCATTTTCTTTAACTATTTCGCAAGACTTTGAATCAAACATTTTGCGCGTTTAAAGCACAGCAAAACTCCATAAGACTCAGAAGGATTCGATATTTATTAATAGATGTCGTATTATTTTCGCCTTATCGGATTTGTAGTGCTTCTCTGGACTTAGCAAATTTTCCTTTTATTGCTTATGAAGAGGAAAAAATAAAACAAGTACCTTTATAATTTTCGAAACGATGCGTATTCAGTTTCTCTAGCCTCCTATATCAAAATATGAGTTTTCATAAAAAGTGGACTTAGCAACTTTTCACTCTAAGCTAGCGATATTCTTTTATAAAAATAACCAAAACCATATATATCAAAAACTGAAACTTGATACAAAAATTTATAAGAAATTAACAAAATTTCATAATTTCGAAATATTTCTTGAATTTTTCTAAATATGGATAAATTTGATTTATATGGTTTTGGCTTATGCATGGAAAACAAATTTTTTAGAAAAATAACAACAAATATTTAATTTGAAAGGCATTGTGAATATTTAAAAAGAGATCAACATGTGAACACTTACTTGAGTCACCGTATGTAGTCATATTTTTGGTAAAAGTGGGTTATAAACTAATCTGTTTCTTAAAAATACTTGTATTTGCACTATACATGTGTATGTATATATGTAAAGAATTGTTATAGCCGTCGATTAACACCAGCACACAAAAAAAGTGTGCTTTTAATCAAACCAACCCACCGACATTTACTTCGACCCAGTAAATCCGAACTTGAGGCCCATTTGACTCGTACACCTCCTAAATTTCGAATAAATTACGAAAAACCGAAAAAATTCACTCGAAATTTAGGAGGTGTACGAGTCAAATGGACCTCACATTTAGATTTAGTGGTTAGTTTCTAAGTGAAGTTGGTTTTTTGGGTAACTATATACACGCGCTGCTCGTTTGCCAAATGTACAATTTTCAAGACAAGTCAAGTCTAGGTCTTGCATAACTGAGCTTTTAACCGATTTCAATTATTAATTTTTCATAGGAAAGATGTTACTTGCAGGTGGTCCCATACTAATTTGTTTTAAATCCGATCTTTGGATCATCGAAATTAACGATAATCCTAAATTTGTATATAAGAATTGATGTCGGTTTTGTTTTTGGCTTAAAAATTACTTGTTATTTATTCATATTTTTTTACTGAAAGGAATCTGGTTATATTCATCAATTGATATTTTTTTTACTGCAGGGTATGTCCCTGCGGACGCACCAATTTGTAACTACGATAAAATGATATATGTATGTACTTATATATACGGAAAAATCCCAGTATCCTGCCAGGTAGGGCAGATTACACTGGTTTACAGCAAAAATGTTCTATGGATGTCACTATCGATTTCCTATGTAAAATTTCTCGGTGATTCCGGAAGTCGAGATAATTTTTTTTCTATGGATAACTTTCCGAGGTATTTGCAATTTAACGTTATTCAACTTAAAAGAATAGTGGATGTCTAACGAACCAATTGAATAATTGTAATACGAAATACGAGATACGGGAAATGCAAGCAACTAAAATTCTCCATAAACCGATGTATATACGGCATATACTTTTCAATAGCCCTGATAGTTTCTGAGAAATTAATTAATCATTTCTGACACCTCTTGTTTTCGATGCAAATGAGTAACACTTTTCTGCTCATATTTCATACATAAAATCCTTGCGCATTTTCATTTAACCAATCATTACTTTCTTATTTATCCATCGATTTTCTTCGTTGGTAGCTTAATTTTTTTTTCTTAAGGAACAGGCTTTAACACAAGTGCAAAAAATTTACACAGAAAGTGTTATCTTTTTAATTTTTTCCCTGTTAAAGTTTGAATGTTTTGAATTTGCATCCATAAAAAAAAAAATAAATTGGAATGATTAATTAATTTCTCAGAAAGGGCTATCGAAAAGTGATGTATGTATATACGGTTTATGGAGAATTTTATTTGGTCTCATTTGCTGTATCTACGATTATTTAATTGGTTCGTAAGCCATACCTTATTAAGTTGAACTACTCCTTTTTTTTAAGCTGAATAACGTTGAATTGCTAATATCTCCAAAACGCATCCATACAAAACAAAATAAATCGATTTTCGGAATCAGAGAGCGATTCTACATCCAAATCGGATAGTGCCGTCTGGAGAACAGAATCAAAATTAAAATTTGTGATCAAGTGTTATTAATACTCTCCACCTCACATATCACCTGCTGAGCACAACAACTCCCATGATTATTCCCCATGACTAACGCACAGCGATGGCCGTCTTCGCATGAATGACTTTGATGTGTATAAAGTTAGCGAAACAACGTGAAGAAAAAAATGTCGCATTCCCATGAATTTGCCGTTTTTTTACCATTAATTAGTTCAGCAAAAAATAATTTTGTCGTTCTTGTATTTTTTTAGATAAATATAAGGTGTTTTGCGATTTTTATATAAGCGAAGCACGCTCGAACTCAAAGATAAAAGACTAGGTTTTACATCCGAATTTGCAGTTTTTTTGCCGCTCCAAGATGAGCTAGTTTACCTTTGAAAAATTTATTTTTTTTTATATAAAAAAAATGTTATTTTTGGCAATTTTTTTCAATGTTCAATAATTTTTAGAATAAAAATTGCTTTATATATCACTTTGAAAATTAAATAAACAACAATCACCATGGTTAAAATTCTAAAAATTAAGAAGCATTTTTACCAACTTCAGCAAAGAGTTCAAGATTCATAGAAAGCTGCTATATAATTTTTATCACCTTTTCGCCATCTGCATAATCTTCGCCCCAAGTAACAATTACCTATTACTTGAGTAAATAATAACTGGATCAATTATTAGCCTCTTTGAATAGAAAATAATGCCTTTTTTCTAATTAAAAAAATAATGAAAAAATCAAAAAACCATTTTTAAACGAGCCACACAAAAAAATTAAGAAACAAAAATATGTATTGCTTTTATTTTTTTTATTTTATTATTAAACCGCTTTCCAAGTCGCTAAAATTATTTTAAAAATAAGGAAAAATCTATCGATTTTATTATTTTTAACCAATTTTTAAGCCGCTTTCCAAGTACTTAAAATTGTTTTAAAATTTAGTTAAAAAAAATTAAATGACAAAATCAAAAATGGTTTTAATTCTGAAAACAAGGCAAACTGCAAATTTTGCATTTAAAGAATTAATTGTTTTTATTATTTTTAACTAATTTTTAATCCGCTTTCCAAGTCCCTAAAATTATTTTAAAAATAAGGTAGTTTAAACAAAAAATATTTAACGACAAAATCAAAAACAGTTTTAATGCACAAAACAAGCCAAACAGCAAATTATGCAACAAAAATTTATTGTTTTTATTATTTTTAACCAATTTTCTTTCTTAGTCCTAAATTTTTTAAAAGTTTTTTAAAAAATAAGGCTGTTCAAAGAAAAAAAATATTAAACGACTCGGAGCGATTCTTAAAAGTGTATTTAAATTTTTATTTTTGTTTTAATTACAAACACTGTTTTTTTGTACTTTATGCTCTTTCACATAATTTCAAGTAAATTAAATTTTTTAGAAATAAATTTTAATTAAAAAGGTAACAACAACTATAATTCCAATAAAAAAATAACAATTAAAAAATATATATATAAAAAAAGTTTGCTCACAGTGGGATTCGAACCAACGATCTCGAAAAAGCCCTTTGCTAAGTTGAGAGAGAACCCGGTATTTACATAATAATTTCAAGTGAATTTAATATAATACCAGAGCGCACTTGTGCACAAGGGTATTATAACTTTGTTCACATAACGGTTGTTTGTAACAGGCAAAACGAATCAAGATAGATATAGGCAAATGTATACGTAAATGATCAGAATGAAAAGAGAAATCGGTTAAGCGGTGACTGTCTGTCCGTCCGTCTGTGCATACGATAACTCGAGTGAAAATTGAGATATCTTAACGAAGCTCGGTACGTCTACTTCTTTCGGGCGTAGGCCAATAGTAGCCTACCTCCCATATAACGGTAGTTTTCAGAAATACGAAAACTGCGATATTTTAGTAACTACTTTTTAGACGAAAATTAAGAATATTATACATTTTTGGAAAATGGGCGTACCGCCCAACCAATTTCTCCCAAACTTGGTATAGTTGTTAGCCTTGGTACAACATACCAAATGGTTGAAAATTTTTTAAATCGGACAATAACCACGCCTACATCCTATATAACGGTAATTTAAAGAAATGCGAAATCTTCGATAAATCAGTAAATACTACAGCTAATTTATTCAAAATTGATGCTTGCAACAATTCTTTACCAAGAAATACATTTAAGATAAAATTTTGGAAAATGGGATTAGCGATGCCTACATATGATCATATATATATATATATATATATCTGGGTAACCGTTCTACCAATTTGTACCAAATTCGGTATGGTTATTGTTCTTGCCGCATCGCAAAGCGTTGAAAATTATTGAAATCGGACTAAAATTACGGCCACTTTTCACATAACCGTAAATTTCAGAAATGCTTGAAACTTCGATATTTAGAAATTTAAGGACGCTAATTTACTCAAAATTAATACTAACAACATTCCCTTGAAAATAAGTAACATTGTTTGGACTTTTGGGAAATGGGCGTGATACCGCCCCCATATGATTATATAAGTTTATCTCATTATGTCTAACTGAACGTTCTATCGAAGATGTTTAAAATAGGGGTAAAACCACCCCGGCTTACAATGTAGCGGTAGCTTTCGGAAAGCAGAAAAACCATATTTAATACTTGCGCCGAGTATTTAATGTTCGGCTCCGCCCGAACTTAGACTTTCTTACTTGTTTAGAAATAAATTTTGATTAAAAAAGTAGCAACAACTCTAATTAGGTTAGGTTTGGTTAAGTGAGCGGCTCTGAGAAGAGTTCACTCGGAGGCCACAAAGGCCCGTTGCGATGCCCAGGGCGGTTTCCCTACATGTCTTTAAACCATTTCAATTCTCTGGCGAATCCAAGCAGTCCTTCCAGTGGAGCTTTCCCTAAGGTATCCAGGCTCTCGAAGAAATGGTCCCCAAGAAACTTCAGGCGTTTTCTTCGGAGTGCTGGACATTTACAAAGGAAGTGCTGGACGGATTCTACCTCCTCCTTATCTCTACAGCTTCTACAGAAATCGTTATGCGGTACTCCGAACCTGACGGCCATGTGGCCAATGATCCAGTGTCCCGTTAGTATTCCTGTGAGAAGCTTAACGTTTGGTTTTGACAGCCTTAAAATAAACTCATTGTTCTTCGTTCGTCGAGCCGTGGCCAGAGCGATCGCGATACCATGCAGATGTGCAGATTTCCCGCCTGCTGTTGGTGGCTGCCTTGGTCACTCTCTAGCGACCTCCGAAAACAGAAATCGCAGGGGAGGTTTCACGATCTGGATCGCTTCCCCAAGACCCATTCCAGATCCCTTTCTGGCACATTCGTCTGCTTCCTCGGGACCCAGTAAAGGTTGATTATGTGTTGCTGTAGAGCTTGTAGGAATCTTCAGCATTCCTTAACGCATATCGAGTTGGTCGTTTCCGACCCTAACGCTTTGATAGCTGCTTGACTGTCCACGATAAAGGCAAGTTTAGATGGAGCTAGGTCGATCTTGTTCACCAGCTTTGCCGCCATGTCGATTGCATATATCTCAGCCTGACCTGCAATACTTCAGTGATCCGGGAGTCTGTAAGACTCTCTCAGAGATAACTCCTGAGAGAAGACTTCAATCCTGTTCCGACGTCCATTTTGGAGCCGCCCGTGAAAATGGGCATTTCGTCATCGCTAAGAGCAATACTAAGTTCCCAGTCACTTCTGTCTGGAAAATGGACATGAAAAATTGCGATTGAAATCAGTTTCCGTGACTTGATAGTCACAGCTAATGTACTCCACCCCTACTCTCTCGATGATTGTGGCGTGACCCATGCAAGTTATTCGCAGCCTGTTAGATGACCAGAGTCGTAGATCGCTTTTAGCTGCGGTACTTTTAACGTATAGGTCTATGGGTGGAATGTCCATGAGTGTCTCTAGCGTCCTGGGGCGTTGCGTAAGTCGCCCCCGTTATGCATAAGTATGCCTGTCGTTGCACCTTTTGCAGATTAAGTAGATGGGTTTTGGTGTCCACCGCCTGCCACCATACCAGGGCACCATGGGTCTAACTACTGCCGTATAAATCCAGTGTATTATCTGCGGTTCGCAGCCTGTTAGATGACCAGAGTCGTAGAGCGCTTTTAGCTGCGGTACTTTTAACGTATAGGTCTATGTGTGGAATGTCCATGAGTGTCTCTAGCTCCGCCTGGGGCGTTGAATAAGTCGCCCCCGTTATGCATAAGTATGCCTGTCGTTGCACCTTTTGCAGATTAAGTAGATGGGTTTTGGTGTCCACCGCCTGCTACCATACCAGGGCACCATGGGTCTAACCACCGCCGTATAAATCCAGTGTATTATCTGCGGTCGCAGCCCCCAATCTTTCCCGATCGTAGCCTTACAGGAGTAGAGCGCAATGAGCGCCTTTTTTCTCCGCTCTTCGGAATTCCTTTTCCAGGAAAGCTTAGAGTCGAGAATAACCCCCAAAAACTTCGCTTCTTTTTACAATTCAAGGCTTGCTCCATTGATGGACAGAGTTTGAAATTTGTCTACTTTATAACGCTTGGTGAACAGAACAAGTTCGGTTTTGGAGGGGTTAACCCCTAGACCGTTTCTTCCTGCCCACCCCGCAAGATCCTTAATTGTAGATTGTCGAATCTCGCTGCCCGTGGATAGGAATTTCCCCACGACCAAAATTACTAAGGCATCCGCAAAGGCAACGACCTTGACGGCTTTCGATGTGCGGAGCAGGAATTCGTTAAGCACGAGGTTCCACAGCAGGGGAGAATGAAGACCATTCGTACCTCCCTCCATGACTCTGGAATATAGCTAAGGAGGAAACTTGCCCTAAAAATGGTCGTTAGCCAGGGAGTTACCGTGACATTTGTTCGTTGTAGCATGGCTGGAGAGATTCCATCCGGACCCGGAGATTTGAAGGGTTGGAAGGATCTGATAGTCCAAGCTACTTTCTGTGCAGTGAAGATTTTATCAACTGGACTGCCCTGCCTACGGGTGCTAGGGTGTTCTGTCACAGGAGTGACTGTGGAAATCCATCAGGTGCTCTAGTTTTTCAATGCTGCTTTCAGTATGCCCTCCTCCTGGCTTCTCCGGGAAACCGGGAGACGTTCCAGCCCTCAACCCTGACATTGTTCGAATTAGTTACGAGAGTTATATCTATAACCTCCTCCCTTATTCTATTGTAGAAAGTGGGGTGTCATGGTCAGTTTTGTGGATAATAAGTAACTAAATAGTAAGGTGACCAGAATTTTTTAGCATTCGAGGAGGACAAATTCTCCATATTGAAAACACAAAAAAATTTGTTTTATATTTATTTAACACATAAATAACGAATAAGTTAACATTGTTAAAAGAAACAAAAAAATTCAAATTTGCCCTAAATACAAGTCAAACAAGTTAAAAGTACACCGCGTTACATAATTATAAGACCGAAACATATTTCCGTTGATTTTTGGCATTTTTTTTTTGTTGAAAGTGTTGTTAATTTTCTTCCACATAAAAAAATGTCGAACATACTTTGTATGGAAGAAAATGAGTGACAACGTAAATAAATGCCAAAAATCAACGATATTTTGAAATTCTAAACAAAAGCTTAAAATTTTGGCGAAAATTCGCTGAATTTTTATATTTTCACATAGTTTGAAATGTGAATGTTATAGAATGAACTATATTTTTATAAGAAAATATTTAAAAATAAATAGCTCTTTTGGATTGGATTAAACAGGCCTGCGAAATCTAATTTTTCCCCTTTCCAATAATTATGTTATTTTTTTTTTAATATCTAGGTTAAGGCTGTCAGACGTCTTGGTTTTACAGGATTTGTCCTGATTTAGACAAATTGTCGTGGAGTCCTGGCCCACACTTCGATTGTCCTGATCTTTTAATGAAGGTCAATGCAGACACTCCTCTAATTTTTAGCAGATTTTTGCTATGAAAAAAGGTTAGGCTTTCTGTCATTAGTAGTCGAAAACTGAAACCAAAACGTTTTTTCTAACATGTTGAATATCTTCTTTCTGTTTTGTTTATTCGGTTAAAATCTTTTCTTTTCGGGCGAATGCCGAAAAAGTGCAAGTTCCTGATCAGGTACACGACTGAGGGGTCATACATAAATACTATCCAGTAGATAATATCAGGAGCTAAAATCTTATCCAAAAGGCTTTTCTGAAAGTTATTCCTTTCTCCTTCATTTTTGTATGGAGCGACACAAATTGAAGGGCTTCTGCTTTCGCTACTCAAAAAAAAGAGCTTTCAGAAGGGCCGTTTGAAGAAGTTCTTTTAAAGTTTTTCTTAATTTATAAAAATCTTACTTCTTTAAGGAATTTATTTAATGTTCATATCAAATTGTTTTATTTAGACTTGCAATTCCTATTGAATCTTTTTTGTAATGCTAAGTAATATAAACATATACTTAAGTAAGTCCTTGTTGGGTAAGTCTTTTAGAATGGCTTCACTTAAGACAGCCTACTTAAATTATCTTCAGGTAATGAATATAAAAATATGGATATGCGGAAATTCGCTAATGGTGGTTGGGAAAACATTCAAGACCACGTTAAAGACGCCGCTTTTTCAAAGTTGCGACACCGTCAAGATAAATTTGTTCGTTTATAATTAAATATTCAGAACTTGAGCGTTTCATCATCATCAACCATTCAGTTCTACGAATTGTGTCACAAAACTACATTGCTTATAATATCAGAACCAAAGCAACTTTACTTATACTTTATATATATTGGCACCATATTCACTTGTGTCTTCGTTTTTGATTTGGATGATAAGTGTCTTAGTCGATGGGTTCAGGATTATGGCAGCCGTAATCTAGGTATGTTAAATTAAAATACATCCCTGGTTCTTTTCCAGTACGTCGAGATTTATTTTTATTGATGACATGTACTTACATGTTAGAATTTTTAGCAATTTCCATGAAAAACCAAAAGTTAATTTATTTAGAATAAAACTTTTACTTAAAAGCCAATAGTATTAGTAATAATATTCATAAAGAGCATAAGTAAATCAGAACGACTTATGTTATTTTGAAGTAAACGCTAGTAATGCACGGCAATGCTAAGAAAAATTATAAAAGTAATTTTCTCGAAAAATTTTCGTGACGAAATTGTATTATATTTTATGGTATAATGGTACCTATACATACCCAAATCGCTAATTAATTTTTAAGGGGCAAACTACACAGGTCTGTGCTATTTTTGATTACGTACTTGGATGTGAAATAACACATTTTCTAAAAATTTTCCATTTATCAAGATAAAAAATCCTCATACACAAATTTTGCCACTGATAAAACCTATACCTACATATGTATGTATCTGGCAAACAAAATGACATATGGTAGGCAATAATTTCCACCTGTGGAGACGCGTCGTTAGCTAATATATCAATCTTGTAAATGGTAAAATATTATTGATTAGGGCTAAAGACGGTTCACCGCTCAACTTTCGCAGGCGATTAGTTGAATCAAATGTTTACATCATTTAACTAAAATTGGAACAATGTAAACGCCTATTAACGGTTAGAACATAATAACATTCTGAACACAATTTTTTTAAAAGTTCATTACTGCTACAAAACTTGAAAAGGAGGACAAGGAGGACATTTTTGCTCAAAAGGAGGACAGAGAAGGACAAAATTTTTGAGGAGGACAAATCACGTTTGAGGAGGACAATCCTCCTCAAAGGAGGACGGTTGGTCAGCTTACTAAATAGTGACTCACCTTTATCGTTGATGTTAGAGCTGTTCCAGGCCGTGTGGTGTGCATAAGCGTCACAGCCAGCTAACATACTTATCCCTCATACTCATAATTTCTGGGTTCAATCCCTGGTAAAAGCAGCATCGCAAAAAATGTAGAAAAAAATCGTTTTCTTAACAGCGGTCGCCCCTCGGCAGGCAATGGAAACCCTCCGAGTGCATTTCTGCCATGAAAAACAGCTTCTCATACAAATACAATTGCTGTTCGGAGTCGGCGTAAAACTGTGTGACAACATCAAGGCGCACGCTACAGATCGGAGGAGAAGCTCGGCCAAACACTAACATATGGTCGTTTAAAGTACAAAACCGCGTATCGTCATTCTGCTCACACAAGCTCTTGGCTCAACCATATCCATTCGTCCTGAAATATACTAGCCAGAAATGCGATTGTTTTATAAAAAAAAACCACCATTTTGGAATAAGAGTGTCTTTACTGTCTAGGAAATAATTTATGCAACCTCACATACGCGGTTTTGCATTTTGTTGATACGCGGTTTCGTACTTTAAACGACGATATAATTTTTAGAAATACAGATTTCGTTTAAGAGGAATAATTAGTTCCCTTACTTGTTATCGGAAAACAAAGCGTGAAAATGAAAAGTTCAACAGAAATGGTATCAAGCACCCCACGTTTTATTCTCCGGTAAAACTAGTTTTATTGTCAATTACTTTATCAATTTTTTAGTTGGTTTTTAAAGTTTAAATAAATCAAGTTAGGGAAATTCCTATTACTCTTAAACGAAATCTGTAACATTGTTAATACCTACGCAAGAACCGCATTAACACAAAACCAATTTGACTCAACATACGTTATTTCCTGTACGCAACGCGGGATCCCATGGGGGCCTAAAATAGCCCAGAAATCATTCCCGTACTCAACAAAATGGGTAATAGAGAGCGAAAATTGGAACGTATTGGATCGTAAGTGTCTTCTTCTTCCTGTCCGAAACAGCCCGGACTTTTTCTCCGGGTAAAAATGGATAAGCCGTCAAAGTGCATATCAGCTGTATTGTGTTTACATGTTGCCTACATTTACTTGGTGCTTTTAAGGGATAGTGACGTATTTTTAATCTTTATATTCTTAAAATCAAATTTGTGAAGCAAAAATTCAATTTTCAAGAGTTTGCATTTAAGTGACAAAAACAAAAGCAACGCGAATCAACTATTTCCAGTGATCAGAGTTGCCAGATGCGGGGATTTTGCCCCATTTTGGAATTATATTTTAACAGAAAATAAATGTACGTATGTACATTAGACTGCATCACAAAAAAAGTTGCAGTTTTTCCGCCGGGATTGCAAAATTTGTTATATTTTAAGAAGTCCACCAAAAGATTTCAGAAAAATATTAAGATTTTAGTGAGCTGGACCGATTTGAAAAGAACTTTTTGAAAAAAGTCCCCTCAGATGACAAAACAGATTAAGCTTAAAAAATCTGCATAAAAATATTTAAGAATCTTTTCAACGGAATCGTAAGAACGAGATTTTTGATGATGTTTTTTTACTTTTTTCAAAGATTGATTTACGAAAACCTTGAATAACTGGGCCAAGACTATTCTGATTTAGACTTAAGGGATCTCACACTGTTTTTATTTCTGTCCAAAAAAAGTCATTCGTATCCCAATTTTTTATTTTTCAAATACCAACACATCTTAATTCAACTTTAAATAACGTTCGTTCATCCTACCTTTCTCTGTCATCCTTTGAATGAGTTTATTAGCAAAGAAATAAAAACGATGAGAAAAAACTTTTCCAATGACACCTCTTAAGTCTAAATCGGAAGAGTTTAGGCTGTGTTATTAAAGTTTTTCTTATACCAATCTTTGAAAAAATTTAAAAAACAGCATCAAATATCTCATTATTACGATTCCGTTAAAATTTTATTTTTATTTTTTTAAATATTTTTATGAAATTTTTTTAAGCTAAAACCGTTTTGACATTTGAGGGCATTTTTTAAAAAAAAAATTTTAAGGAACTATTTTTATTCATATGAAATTCCATTTTTAGAGGTGTTTTCAAATCGGTCCAGCTCACTTAATTCTTAATATTTTTCCGAAATATTTTGGTGAACGTCTTAAAATATAATAAATTTTATAATTCCAATGGAAAAATAGCACCGATTTTTTTTGTATGTGGAGTGATGCAGTCTAATGTACAAATACATATATAAATTTGTGAAAATGTGTAGAGAAAAGTATTCAAAACTGCAATAAAATGAAAACTGTGTTAAAATGAAAACTGTATTAAAATGAAAACTGGATTAAAATGAACTAACACAAATGTGAATACATGCTTTTTTTATTTCTTACTAAAGGGGATTTAAATGGGGATTTAAAAGAAAAATGGGGATTTTTTGGGGATAACTGCGGCCCGATAAGGGGATGGGGTACAAAAATATTCTGGCAACACTGCCAGTGATGTGCTGAGCCAATACTTTTAAGTATTGATCGATATTCGGTACCGATTTAAAAAGTATCCAATACTCTCGATACTCGGTACCGAAACATTTAGGTTTCGAATAAAAGCGCACATAGGCCAAAAATATGAAAAAAACGGTTCAGGGGAGACTCGCCTATAAAAACCCGAATGTAGGGGCCAATAGAGCTTTTAATACGGATTCAAATGAAAGATGTATATATGTCGGTTCGGGGCCATAATGCAGAGAACCTCTTACTTGTTTGAAGCATTTTTGTTCCAGCTGGCAGATTCTGTAACCAGTTAGCGACAATTTTCGAATCCGCGTCGGTTTTTTTTTGACGTATGATATGAAATATTTTTGCGTCAACGAGTGCGATATCGATCCGAAACTTGTCGCTTACTGGTTACAGATTCTGCCAGCTGGAACAAAGTAAGAGGTTCTCTGCATTATGGCCCCGAACCGACATATATTTCTTCCAAGCGTTCAAATTTAAAACGGGCTGTATAAAGAAGCCAGCCTATTTTCACTTCGGGCCAACTGAGTGATGTGTTTACACATACCTGTTTTCTAACCGATGTGAGGAATAAAAAACCGATTTGAAATCAAATTCGAGTCAATACACTTTTGAAATTCAGAGCGTATTGAAATTTGGTGTATGCATCCGTTGAATCACAGCGAACTGGATCACAGCGCTTTATTTTTTACTATTTAGTTCACATTGTTATAAATGCGAGTTTTTATTTTTTTAAACAATAATTTTTTTATCTGATCGTTCATCGATCTGACACACAGCAGCTACAACTTAAGATGTTGAGTTCGTAGCTGCTCACTGCCTAACTTTGTTATCTACTCGCATCGTATCAATTTATCACTGCGGCCTCTCCTACTTTACCCTAGTAAGTTACAAATTCAGCTACTCAAAATACATATGACTAGGCAAATTTTTGTAGTAACTGCGGTATAACTACCAAAGCATACATACATGTATATGTATATGCTGGCATGAATAACATTAGGAACACGTAACAAAATGGCCTAGTGGGATATTCATTTACACTTCCACTCATGTGTACATATGTATGTACAGTATACTTTGCTTAGCTGCACATCCTTCTTTGCACGAAAAACTTGTGCACGTAACCGAAAAAGGCACTTAAGCGAATTTTCTTTACTACTTCAATGAGGAAGCTATCCGAATCCCTATGAAACCAAATATTGGCGGAGCACTTACCATGTAGAAATTACTGCAAGCGAAATTTTTACCGAATGTTATCTAATTATCTATATAACTACATAAGTTGATAGCCATTTTCGTTGTTCTGCGAGATGAGCAAAATAAATAAAAGCTTGTAAAATTAGGTAATTGTAGGGCCAGTGCAGATAAACCTAATACTTTCTTTGATAGTAAATAATAGTTGCACAATTTTTAAGGCAGGTATCGCCAATGTGCAGGTATGTTGAATGCATCTATCGGAGCAGTTTCCTTATAAATGTTAAAAGTAATGCTTTTGATGCGCATTTTGGGGTAGGTATCTTAAATGTGCACTTAAGCATAGAGGCAGCAAAGCAAAATATACTGTATACATGTATGTGTCCGAAGCAAAACGTTTCGGACTAACGAGATTTTATCGGTTCCATTCAGGCGTTTCCAACGACTTTGCCGCTTCAATGAAAGTAAACGCACGCGAAATACTAGTGGCATCGACGTCTCAATTGTCAACGTTGCCTTAATTTGCTAAATTAAGTTAAGTGATTAAATCAATAAATGCTGATTAAACTGATTTGTAGCTACCTGTTTGTAAATATGCTACATATATGAATGTGAAATATATACGTGCATACGTTTATTACATATTAGACCGGGTCAGCCCCCTTACACAAAAAACATTTTTTGCAGAATTTTAAGTAGATATGTATAAAAGATAATAAAATATGTTTTTTACGGATTTAAAACGTACATTTGTTTATATCAAATATGTATAAAAACATTTCACTCAAGATCTAATTTTCACAAAGCTCATACATTTTTCAGCCAACCCCGATTCAAGACATTTAAAAAAATTGTTTTTTTTTTCTTTTATGTTACCGTATTTTATTCCATTTTATGTTAACAGGCTCTTACCTTATTCCACTTTCCGTAGATAAGACTTGCCTGGTAACATAGAATTGAATAAATTATGAACTGATCGGATAATAAAATATATAGGAAAGTAGGTTTTGATTAATTAATTTTTAAGGAAAAATTTCATAAACCGTTCACAGGATTTTTAGGACTACCTATTGCAATAAACAAAAATTACACAGTGCAACACTCAAACATTAATTTCGAGCACACTTAATGCTTGTTGAAGAAAATTCCTGGTATTCTGAAAAAAAATTTTAAAATCATCGCGGGTCTTACCCACTTAAAACTTATGATATTAACATTTAAAATTGCAAACTTAAAATTTTTCTAAAATTTTAATTTTTTGTTAGGTATTGGTGAAATTGTTTTTATAACATTTAAACGTATTTATTGTCCGATATTGTTCGTACTTAAAATGTATACTACTTACATATATGAAAGGGAATAACTGCACTAGAAGTAATGCCCGATAGGTGGCGCAGGAAATATTAGGAAAACCCGTATTTATGTTCGATTTGGTTGATATTTATAATTAGTATTTCCTACATGACAAAGGATAACTCCACAAAAATTTTCCCTGATAGGTGGCGCAGGAGTGAACAATTTTTGAAAAATCCTGAATAATGGTACGATTTATCTCATATTTAGAACGTATATTACTGAAATGGATAGAAATAACTCCACAAAAATTTAGCCGTTAGGAGGTGCTGGGGTCGATATTTAATTTTTTTATTAATCGCTAATAAAAGCTTGCCTTTAAAAATTTCTTTTTAAATTACCTGTTTCTGAATTCAACTAGTTTTTATTAAATTATTAAATGCTACATAGATTTGTTAACATTTCTTCACAATTTGGTACTTTCTCTGAACTTTGATATAAACAAATAAAAATTCAAAAATCGGGCTCAACAGGACCCTATTGCAGCAATGACTTATCATTCGCATTTTAGCAAATTATCGAAGTTTCACAAAGTTATATGTGTCACAAACTTGATAAGTAAAATAGCACTCAAATTAGAATGTATAGATAAGTAAAATATCACTCAAAATCAACGATAGGATTTTCACCAAAAATTGAAATGCCAAGAGAAAAGATTTTAGTGGATAAGTAATAATTATATAAATTTTTACTTATCACTTATCAAATTTCATTGTGCTAATTTTAGCGCTGTTTTGTTAAAAATAATTTTACTTATCGTTTCAATGATAAGTAATATTTCTTCAATCTCAATGAATTAACCCGGACTTTTATACGTGCTTCGATCAAATATTGACACAATGAAATGATCCCTGCAGGGAAACCGCGGACTAGTGAATCAAATTTCTAGTTCCGTACTAGGTCCTTATCACCAAAAAGGAACTAGTCCGATAGGAACTAGATCCCCACCAGTCCAAAATCGGCGAAAAGTGGTACTTTTAAGAAACTAATTTTTTCAGTTTTTTTCACTAGAAATCTATATCTAAAGTGACGAATTTAGAAATGGTTCGGAACTATAGAAAAAGGGATGCACAACGAACTAGATCCTATTTGTCGAATTTAGAACTATTTCGGAACTATCGAATAAGGGATGCAGCGGGGGGGCTTGTTTACTTTACCGGTCTGGAATCTAAAAAATAACAGCGAGCACCTCTGCAAACTCAGCTAGAGTAAACGTACATTTCTTCATTCAAAACAATTTAATTTCAAATTGAAAACACATTTCCTCCAAAATAACTTAAAATCTCACACGCGGAAGAACCAAAAATATTGAAAAATCATGATACTTTTTTCTTTCGTCTGTCGATTTTAGAACTGGATCGCAACTATAGAATTTAGGAATAGTTCGGAACTATCGAAAAAGGGATGCAGCGAGGGGCAATTGACACTTCCTAGGACATGATAATATTTCGAATTTTAATTTCAGAGTCGTAATAATTTAGCTCTCAAAGGGCCTAGAGACTTCTACCTTGGCTTAAATTAAAGGTATTGAACAGCACTAAAACTGACTTGTTGTTCGAGGGATATAAATTGTGTGAAGGATGCACAGCTGCATGCAAATCTTAAAAAATGCAATATAGTTATAATGCATTTTTCAAATTGAGGGGATGCAATTTTTTTTAGTTTTTTAAACAGTGGAATTATGTTTCTCTTCTCAAAATTTATAATATACGTATAATGAAAAATACAAAAAAGGTTTTTTTTTAACATGTCGGTCGGATTTTGCATGTTTTTTTCGAAGAACACTATTTTTGACCAATTTTTCAAGGTAAAGAAGTCACTGTGCCTCAATGGCAATATTTTTCCTTGAAAGGCAATTACATTAGCTTTCAAAGGCATTTTGTTTCATATCAAAATATTGCTTCTGTCGAAAGCGCTACGAATAATTGGCATGAAGTGTTAGAAAGGCACACTGTGTGCCGTCGAGCTAGCCCGAAGATCCTATTTTTCAGTCGAGAAATGTAATTTTGAAATTTTAAAATTACTGCGGTGTATTTTTCTCAAAAGCATGACTTAAAACATATGATTTATAAAAATATAAGTAATTTATAAACAATATATGATATAATAAAATAAAATGTCTATCATACTTGGGCGTACAAAATTTTTGATTCTAATTTTTTGGGATGAACAACATTTGCAAAGGAGAGAGGGAACTGGCGAAGGTTTTTGTTCTCGACACAAACCGACAAACGATTGTAGTGCCAAATAAGAAGAAGAAGAAGAAGATTTCCACAAGTCGCAGAGTGTATTGATGGAACAATAATAAACATAGCATCCCCTAAGGTTAATGAGGACCAATTTGTTAATCAGTACGGAAATTATGCAAATAATGCAACTATAGTTTGTGAACCAAATTTTGAGATTGATGCCGTAATATGTGATCGGACAGCGAGTGTGCACTAGGTTGCCTCGTTTTGCCATTTTTTTCGGAGTGGATTGTAATACTCTGTAAAATTTTCGCCTCGACAATTCGAAGTGCCATATTTTTGGTTTGGAATATTTAAACTTCACTAAAAATTTAAATTCAAGTCACTTAATTGCTACATTATCAAAGTTCAGCTAATTTAGTAGCATTCAGGGGTAGTAGCATTCCATGGGCTTTATTTCCTAAAAAAAAAATTAAGCCCGCGGGCTTTGTTGCTTTTTACCGGTGGCGGGCTTTATTGCCTTTTACCCTTTCGATATGGCAATAACGGCCGCGGGCGTTCTTTCATCTTTCTTGTGGCTCTTGTCTCCATTTTAGAATATGTACATCCAACACCCATTTAGAACAGATAAAAACTAACTATTTTATATGATAACATTTAACTAAATATTTGTTTTCCTATATTATACGAAGAAATTGAAATTAACAAATTTCAATTCATATATTTAATACATATGTATGTATGTATATATGTATGTACATTGTACACGTGTATGAAAATTAAAAAATTCAAAGTTTCAACAAAAAAAAAAGGAATATGAAAAAGTAAAAAGTTAAATAAATACTTCGTCGATTGTCGAATAATTTGACGGCAAATTGGACACAAAGTGCTTGTATTACCATTTATATTAGTACACATACTGTGCTCTGCAAAGCAATCTGTNTATGAAAAAGTAAAAAGTTAAATAAATACTTCGTCGATTGTCGAATAATTTGACGGCAAATTGGACACAAAGTGCTAGTATTACCATTTATATTAGTACACATACTGTGCTCTGCAAAGCAATCTGTGCAAAGTTTAAAATGATTCGCCGAGCTTCTCCTTCGATTAGCGGGGGAAGCGAGCCTGTTGGCTCTGACGCTGAGAACAAATATGCGCATCGCATTGAAGGCTAAAATAACAGTAAAATTTTACCTTTAATTTCCAATAATTCGCTTATCAGTTATTGCCAAAAATACTGTTCGATTTTATGTGTATACTGCAGAAGGGAATTTAACGCTAAACTATACTGTATGCAAAAATAGAGAGCAATTCGTTTAAAATACGTTCCATTTTATGCAAATGTATGTCTGTATACATAATTGGAATGCTTCAGTAAAATAAAGCCAGAGAAAATACTACTCACGGGCTTTATTTCCTTTTTTATGAAATAAATCAAGCAGGCATTACTTCCTTTTCTTTGGGAAATAAAGCCCGCGGCTATTATTGCTCTTTCGCAAAGGAAATAAAGCCCGCTGCCTTTATTGCCTTTTATTGGAGGGCGATATTTCACCTTCGAAATGGAAATACCGCCCATGGGCTTTATTTCTCTTTTTTTGGGAAATAAAGCCCATGGGCGTNATTACTTCCTTTTCTTTGGGAAATAAAGCCCGCTGCCTTTATTGCCTTTTATTGGAGGGCGATATTTCACCTTCGAAATGGAAATACCGCCCATGGGCTTTATTTCTCTTTTTTTGGGAAATAAAGCCCATGGGCGTTATTTCCTCGGGCCTTATTGCGCTCCACCAATTCAGGGCTATCACTGAATCCATCATAGTTCGAATTTTCGTGAACTCTACGAAAATGTTCTCACTGAATCCGAATAACTTCGAACGTAGCATGAATATGTGGTCACCGTAATTCACAAAGGCCCTAACTAACAATTTTTTTATATTACAAGAGAAGCAAACAAAAATTAAAATGATACTCAGGCAGTGATCAGACTTTCAAAAAATTATGTGTGGTAGAATCAGGAAAAAATGTGGTATATTTCAAAAAAGTGTGGTAGATCTCGTGGTTTTGGATCAAACTTTGTACAAAAATTAAAAAAATTCTGGAAGGTTTCACGTAAATTGCACACTTCTTAAATAGAGTCTAAACAAAATTAAATTTTAGTATAATAAAGTGCAAGATTGAAGTTTCTAAAAATTGCGTTGAGTTTTGGCATTTTTTTCCTTGACAGTGTAAAGCAGTTCCTTCCATATAAAGATATTTTTCGAGCATATTATAAGAGATTTCTGCAACCTTGCGGAGTGCTGCCAGCTTTTCTTTTTATCACATCACGAAATAGCGAACAAATTTGGCACGTTCCAGAAACAGGTAAATGGGATTTGCCGATTTTGACACTTCTGATGTGAAAGTAAACAACGCCGCAGAAACTTTAGATGCACTTAAATTTGCTAATACTTTCACAAAAATCGCAGTTTTTTTTTTAAATTTTCGCTACTAATTCTTTTTATAAATCATATATTTTGCAATTTAACACCATAAAACCACGTCTAAAAGCGAATGCCAATAAAACAATATTTTCAGCGACACGCATATGTGTGTACGAATTAGCGCTAAAATCTGCAATTTATTTAAGTAATGAAATTTAAAAAGTTGTATGATATTTGATTGCTACTCACACTTGTGTTTGGCTATGCACAAATCAAGGCATTCGATTACAAATATATTTTGCGATAAATTTATGTAAAATTCTATTATATATAAGATTTACTTCTGCTCGGCTAGAAACCCACGTGAAAAAGGAAAGAAATCGAAGTCAAAGGTGCGAGAGCTCAGTGACAGCGCGACGACAGCAGATGAGCGAGAGTGATGACGTTTTCAAAGCTCGAAGCCGTCGTCGTTAAATTTCGGGGGCGTTGAATAAAGTTGAGTCGAGGCGACGTAAGATCCCCCCTCCGTAAACTTCGTAAAGCCTCGTCTTACGAGGTTTGCTCCTTGACGTCGAGCTTAGCTAACTTTATGGTCGACCGTTTGACTAATCCGTCGGTTGTTTTTACGACTGCACTCCGCACCTCTCCATCTTTGTCCAGATATACGTCCATGACGATGCCCTTTCGCCATGTATTTCGTTTTGCATTGTCGTCTACAATAATAACGATATCGTCCAGCCCTATAGGATCAGGAGACCTTTCGAACCATTTACCGCGCCTTGTTAAGCAGGGTAAGTACTCGCGGATCCAACGTTTCCAGAACTGATCCGCAATCTGATTTGAGATACGAAAGATTTTGGTAAGTGTAGGACCATTCCCCCTGGTTTCGTCGCTGTCGCGAATACCACTGGAGCTGCCTAAAAGAAAATGGTTAGGTGTTAAAGCATCCATTTCCGGAGTATCCAGAGGCACATAAGTTAGAGGATGGGAGTTTAAAATATGTTCCCGTCAGCTAACGTCGCTCGAAGTGCTTCCTCACGCAGATTAGCTTTTTCCAGAAAGTCCATCAATATTGATTTGACCGACCTAACCATTTGCTCCCATGCCCCGCCCATATGAGGTGCAACGGGGGGTATAAAAATCCATTTGATTTTAGGGTGGTGGCGTTCCACCTCTCCCCATGATAACCGTTGAATTTCCTCTTGAAGAACGCCCCACTAGCCCCACGGAAATTTGTCCCATTATCCGACCATATACACTTTGGAACGCCGCGACGTGCCATGAATTTGCTTAAGAGTTAGAAGAAACGAATTAGTTGAAAGCGAAGGGGAGAGCTCAATATGCACTGCCCGAATTGGCAGGCACGTGAAAAGAACGCCCCAGCGTTTTTCCCGACCGCTGCCTACTGCTATCACGAAAGGTCCGAAGAAGCCAATGCCCGTGTTTGTAAAAGGCTTTGCAATTATCGCAAATCTCTCTTTCGGCAGATGGCCCATCTCTGGGGGACGCGGAATGGCACGACGATTTCGGCACCATTGACACGATTTCGCCGTGGCTCTAACCAATGCTCTTAGACCTGGAACAAAATAGCGCCGTCTCATTTCGTTAACTACTATCTCGTTGTGGTGATGGTGGAATTTGCGGTGATAAAAGTCGGTGATAAGATGAGTTACTCGACTGCTGCGTGGTAATAGTATGGGTCGTCTGACCTCAAATGCGACATCCTCCGCCATGCCTATTCTGCCCCGTACTCTAAGTACCCCCATCTCGTCTATATACGGCGAGCACTTGTAGAGTATGCTTTCGCGTTTAACTATTTCACCAGCCCTCAGACGCCTTATCTCTTTTCCAAATATTTCTTCTTGGCAGTGCCGAATAATAGAAAGCTCGGCCGCTTCTGCATCGGCCGCTTTGATTAAGTTCTGTAAGTGCTTCTCCCAGGTACGGAAGCGCGACGGACTAGGTATTATAGCCGTCAACGACGACATCCTTACATGACATATTAGCTCTGTGTCGAGTTTGCTGTCAAGATTCGCTCTAGGCCATTTCTCCTCGGTAACCGATAAAAATGATGGTCCCGAAAACCATCGACTTGTGCAACAAAATTCTGGATCCCTTGCCCACTTTGTACCTTCGTCGGCGACGTTGTCTAGGGACGGAACCCAACGCCACTCTTCGACTTTAGAGTCTTCTAGTATTTCCCCTACACGCACTGCAACAAATTGTTGGAACTTCCTTGCGTCTGAGCTAATCCAGCAAAGTACATTTTTGGAGTCAAACCAAAATACACGTTGGGTTACGGCGATAGAGAGCTCGTGAACAATAAATCGACAAAGCCGTAGCCCCAATATCGCACCCATCAGCTCTAGACGGGGAATCGATACTGGCTTTAGCGGGGCTACTCGTGTTTTAGACGCCATCGGACTGCACGAAATTGTCGAATCACTCTTTGCTCGAAAATACACTACAGCAGCATACGCATCGACGCTAGCATCCACAAAGGTGTGTATCTGCAATTCCTCTGCACAGCTCACCAACGACAAACAACGTGGAATACGAATTTCTGGAGTATTATGTAGATAACGAACCCAGCGAAACCATTTATCTTGTTCTTCTTGACGTACTGGTTCATCCCAAAGAATGCCGGAACGCCATACCTCACGCATGAGGATTTTCGCATAGATCATAAAGAAACCAAGAAGGCCCAAGGGATCAAACACGACCATTATCACACGCAATATCTGTCGCTTTGTTGGAATTATACTGTCGTCAAAGACTTCCTTTGGGAAGGTTTAAAAAATGAGAAAACAGCAGTATTAGGGCACCACCACATGCCAAGAACCTTCTCGTGGTTTGCATCTGCTTGTTCGATGTGTTTGACGCGCTGGTTTGATTTCCCAGTTAAGGCGAACAACACATCTTTAGAATTGGATATCCAATTGCGCATCTCAAATCCTCCGTCTGCATGGATATCTCCCACTGTGGTGGCTAGACGTATCATTTCATCTACTTAAGATGTGCTCTGTAGCCAGTCATCCACAAACGTGTGCTCCAGTATCGCCTGTACTGCAGCAGGATGGTCATCTTAAACGCGTAACGCATTTTTATCTTTAACATAGTTCGCTAAAGACGGGGAACAGCTCGCACCAAACGTCATAACTCGCATCACATACGTATCCGGATTACTGAGGGTATCGCTATCACGCCATAAGAATTTTTGAGCGACTTGATCTTCCTTATATACGCGTATTTGGTGGAATATTTCCCGAATGTCACCCCAGAGTGCAATTGGTCTCTCACGAAATCGCAAGAGAACGGCCATTAATGACTTTGGAAGGTCCGGCCCTTTTAGCAGTACGGAATTTTACCTTTGACCGCAGCAGCGGCATCCCAAACTATTCGTCTCTTATTTTTGTTTATGTTCGTAATCGTAAACATAGGAATATACCATGACATACCGCTTGCTAAGTTTTCTCCCGGCTTCACTTTCCTTATGTAGCCCTTATGCTCATAATCTCTAATCGTATTGGTAAGAAAGGATTTCAGATCCGGATCGCGTGACATTTTAGCCTCCAAACAGCGAAATCTACGGTGAGCCATTGGCAAGGAATCGGGCAGCTCGATGCGATCGTGTTTCCAAAGCAGACCTGTTTCCCATCGCTTCTCAACTGGAAGATATTGCGTCTTCGAATTCATTATGCGTTGGCAGCGTTCATCATCCTTTGACAATAAAGGTTTGGAAGCGCGAGTCCCTATGGCCTCCAGCGAGAAATGAGCCTTTACGAGCTCCTCAAGGTGATCGTCAGTATGACATCATTTCTTGGCGCCTTGCCTTTGGGCCGAAATATCGATGGATAAAGATTTGGAGTCAGCTTCATTCTGCAAAATGTCACCCGTCCACTGCAAACAAAGCTCTGCTGCCGGTCCTTCGAGACCGAGTTAATCTGCCAATTTATTTTCGACTAGAGTGCAAGCAGACCCTTTATCTATAAACGCGTGCACATTGATCGAATTTTCTTTGTTATAGAGTGTTACCGAAACGTATCGAAATAAAACTTGCGTATTCTTCCCATGGAACATTACCGCCGTATTCTTAACATACTGTTTAGCCTCTGAAACGGTGCCTTTAGTTTGCGTTTATCCATGTAATAGCAGGTTGTGAGGCATTTTACAACCGTCTATACCACACAGCTTTCTCGAGTTACATCGGCGTACAAAGTGTCGCTTAAAACAACAAATGCATAGTTTGGAATCACGGACAAATCGCCATCGTGCATCGCTGCTTAGCAGCCGAAAGGCACTACAGTTTGAAAGGTGATGCTCTTCTCCACATGTTGGACAGCTACCTCGCTTTTCCGTATCGACGACCTCGTGTACCATTAATCTCTCCCCACTACGTCTGTGGCTACTTTTCAATTCGGCTTGACTAGGGGTATAACCTAGCGGAGTTACTTGACTAGCACACGTTGCTAAGCTAAATAGGCAGTCGTCAAATACCATTAGGTCCACTCTTAAGCGCGTCATCATAAATCTACCCCACTCTAATTTTAAATCAAATGGCAATTTTGTCAAGAGCTCGTTTATCAATATCGGATCGTTCAAATAATCGGTGAGCACAATCGCCTGCATTGTCGCGCGGTAATTCTGCACCGCCAGAGCAAAGTTTATTAAAGTATCCATACTTTCCATTTTCACAATCGGATGCTGTCTCAATTTCCGTTGCAAGGTATGATGTATAACATCAGGTCACCGTAAAGCATCCGCAACGTTTCCATGGCAAGAGATACCGTACTAGACATCATCAGTTTTCCCCGCACAGCTTCGAGTGCCGGGTTCTTGAGGCACTTTTGCAAACGTATAAGGTTTTCTTGCTCAGTGAAACCGCATCTTTCCATAGACTGTTCAAAATTCGTGATAAAGACGGGCCACTCTTCAGGATTACCAGAAAAGGACGGTAGGCCCTTGGTGCGTAGCAACCTGTGAGGACGACAGAGTTATATCTGCAAAGGACGAGCGTGTCAGAGGAATTTGTGACGATTTAGTAGGATTTGCAAAGTTGTTGACATAAGCAGACATCACGGGTGCCGTGCTATTAAACGCCCCCACATTCCTATTCAAGTCTGCGTTTGAAAAAATACCTCCCGCATTATGTCAACCTATACCCGGTAAGTAAGCGCGGTAAGTTATGCGTGGAGGAACTAAGTCCACCGACTCCACCTGCCCAAGAATATTGAGCCCTCATATACGCAGCGGCATCGCCAAACCCAGCTAAACCCAATGAAAATCTTGCGTTGTTTGTTGCAATACTATCTGGAGCAGATGCAAAACTCGATGATGCATTTATATTAAAGGGCACGTGTTGTGAAGTGTTGCGGTTATGTATATTAAGTCCATCCAATTTTACATGAATATCCGGCAATGGATTTAATCCACCAACTCCGTGTGTTGCTGAGGGGTACGTCATAGGGCACCAGGTTACCTATGGTCTCTCCTCACCAATAGGAGCGATTGTTGGCGCAGTTGTGCGTAATGTGCGTACACGCTTGCGTGGCTTCTCAGTATGTAAGATTCCCGAGCGGGTGCCAAGCGGGGAGGTATCGATCGTTTCCCAGGCTAGTTTCAGTCTGACGAGGAGTCGATGCGAAAATAGCACCTGTTGTTGCATTAGCTATAAATCCAACCGTTGTTGTAGAGGCAAGTGGTGGCGCGAATGCTTCAGTGGTCGCGCTCCCAGTAGCGAATACCGTGTCACCAGTAGAAGCGGGTATGCCAATTATTGCACCCGTAGCGGTGGCAGAAGTGGAAGTAGCTACTGCGGTAGCCACACCAGCAGAGTGCATGCTGGTGACCTTTGATGAGCCAGAAGCTGTTTCTCCTGCTTCGCGGACACTCGTAAGAGGGTTTGAGGTTAATTCGGAAAAGGTGTCTCCTGTTAGGCGCTCAATTGCAATAATTAGTAATTCCGGATTTTCGGAGATTCTCTGGTTTATCAAATTTGCAACGTGCTTCTGAGCAGAGGGCCTTCAACAAGTGTTTTAGAAATGTAAAAGCGAATGCCAATAAAACAATATTTTCAGCGACACGTATATGTGTGTACGAATTAGCGCTAAAATCTGAAATTTATTTAAGTAACGAAATTTACAAAGTTGTCTGATATTTGATTGCTACTAACACTTGTGTTTGGCTATGCACGAAGCAAGGCATTCGATTACAAATATATTTTGTGATAAATTTATGTAAAATTCTATTATATATAAGATTTACTTCTGCTCGGCTAGAAACACACGTGAAAAAGGAAAGAAATTGAAGTCAAAGGCGCGAGAGCTCAGTGACAGCGCGGTGACAGCAGATGAGCGAGAGCTATGACGTTTGCAAAGCTCGAAGCCGTCATCGTTAAATTTCGGAGGCGTTGATTAAAGTTGAGTCGAGGCGACGTAACACCACGTTTCCTGTCGATAAATTGATTACTGAGAAAATTTACTATTTTACAGTTTATTTTATCCTCCCATTCGGCTTTGTTTATTTTTACTTGAGAAAATTCATTGTCGCCGGGAATGCGGAATCTTGTATTATATCATTCCATCAGAGAATGTTAATGTAATGAGAAGGCGCAAATGTTAAGTAACATTTTTTCAAGTACTAATTTGAAGATCTGAGATGCGGGAGTTCACCACAGATCAAGGAGTTCGCCATACCAATTTTAACTACCATATTCTATGGTAAAGTGAGAAATTTGTAGCAAATTTACATAAATTAGCTGCCGTTGGTGATTTATATTTGCAAATTTACGCCGTCAGCTTATGAGTACTGTGGTGCATGCTGCAAAAATGTAGCTTGATTTTTTCAAATTTTTTTGCACTAATTCAAAAACCAGTGCAGGTATATTTTTATTTATTTAATTTTATTTTTTTTTGTTGTTTATTAAAACATATGTATATCGCTAGCTTAGAGTGAAAAGTTGCTAAGTCCTATTTTAAAAATGTTACAGGAGAGGAAACAAAAAAAAATTCTTATAGCCATTACATTAACATTCTCTGGCTATAATCTCGCACTGAAATTTTGAGCCGAGCATATGCATTTCAATGGAGCTCTGCACACTTGTCGTTATCGGCTAGTTATCGGCAAATCGTAGAAGATGCAGAAACAGATAACTACGACACTGACGTTTGCTAATCGTTATGCACGCATCTTTTGTTTACATTTTATGGGGAAAAATTAGTGAAAAATTACATACAAATTAGTACTTCTTGCATAAATCCTGTGGAAATGATTAAAAAGTGGATAATTGCAATACAATTTGATAAACGTGAGCATTTTAACTATCAAATATGGCGAACTTGTAAGAAGCCTCTGCGTGCGTGCACAAAACACATTTCATGAAAAGAAAAGAAGAGAGAATTGATGAAAAATTATGTCTGGAATTGTTGCAGCACAAATTTCGCGAAAATATCAACAACAAAAAAACAGAAAATACCTGCTCTAAGCGAATTTTTAGCCGCCAAATGAATTGAAATATCACGACCAAGTGTGCGAAAGTGTAGTCGTCATGTATTCGTTGCATCATGATTGTGACGATGAAGCAACTGTGATTGGACGACCAATGTGCAGAAAGCCTAACGCTACGCGCACACTGCAGCCGGCATCGGCCGATATCGGTTATATGCGGGCTATATGAATAAACACATGTGATTATATGAGCGCTCTCGCACATAAACCGATAACCGAACCGACATCGGCAGTTGACGTCCATCAGTGACGATAAATTCAAACATGTTTGTTTTTCTCGTCCGATGTTAGATGAAAAGTACCAAAATGGACTGCGAAAAATTAACTTATTGGGTGCAAAAATAAAAAAATTACATATAAAATCACATGTTTGGAGTATGTCAATTAAAATTTATCAAAATATTACACTGCTTACAAAATTGTAATGAAAACTAGATTTGTGTGTACAAATACGGTCGGCAAATAATCTGGTTAAGTGTGCGCATCAGTTCGGACGGTCAAATTGTTCGGCCGAAATAGGTCGGCCTATCGGATGCAATGTGCGCCTAGCGTAACTCTTCTTCTTACCATTTTTTCTGGCGGCTGCAGATGTGTCTTTCGTTCAGTGTGTTAGTGTATTTTGAATTAATCGTAATTTAAATGGAGAAAATCTAATAGAAATGAAAGAAATTGTAAAAGATAACAGCAAATGCCAAAAAACAGGTGACCGCAGGAGTTGTAGGCATCACCAAAAAAAGTTGCGGGTTTTCCGGCGGGATTACCAAACCTAGTATATTTTAAGACTTCTACCAGAATATTTTGGAAAAATATTAAGATTTACGTGAGCTGGACCGGTTTGAAAATACCTCTAAAAATGGATTTTTTTTATGAATAAGAATAGTTTCTTAAAGTTTTTTTGGAAAAAATCACCTCGTATGACAAAACAGTTTAAGCTTAAAAAATCTACATAAAAATATTTAAAAATTGTACCAACGGAATCATAATATTGAGATTTTTGATGCTGTTTTCTAAATTTTTTCAAAGATTTGTGTAAGAAACACTTGAATAACTGCTCCGAAACTTTACCGATATAGACTTATGACATATCAGTGGAAAGGTATTTTCTCACCCTTTTTATTTCTTTGCAAAAAAAAAACTCATTCAAGTCCCAATTTTTTCTTTATTCAATACCAACCTCCTCATTCCTAATTCAACATGGAATGACACTCGTTTATCTTACCTTCGTCTTTCATAGTTTGAATGAGCTTATTCGCAAAGAAAAGGATGAGAAAATACCTTACCAATGATACCTCATAAGTTTAAATTGGTAAGGTTTTGGCTGAGCTATTCAAGTTTTTCTTAAACCAGTCTTTAAGAAAAGTGCAAAAACAGCGTCAAAAATCTGATTATTATGATATCAATATTTATAACCCAATCGCAGCGTATAAACATATGTAAATACAAACATAAGTACATATGTTGATTGCAGTTAATGTGGATTTCTATTATTTAGTAATCGATGTATGTCTGTAAATATTATATATGTTCATACAGTGTACATACATATGAACACATGTATGCATAATACGCGAAAACTTTTTGACGTGAAAAAAACACTTAGAAAAAGACCAATAAAAAGAAAAAGACAAAGAATAAAAGTAAAGGTGAGTATGTACATAGATAAAGAAAAGGATAAAGGCAAAGGTAAAAATAAAAACAAAAACAAAGTGCCTAAAGATAAAGGTAAATTTAAACACTTTACTTATATAAGGGAAAAGGTGAAGGGGAATATGTATATGAAGATATGATAAACTTAAAAATAAAAACAAAGATAAATGTAAAGAAAAAGATGAGGATGAAGTTGCCGATAAAAGTATAGATGAAGATAGAGGAAGAAAGATTAAAATAAAGAGAAAAGGATATATATAGAGGCACAGAGACTCAATCTGTTTTCAATCAATCAATTTTGTTATCGATTTTATTATCGATATTTTTATCGATTTTGCTATCGATATTTTTATCAGTTTTGTTATCGATATTTTGATCGATTTTGCTGTCGATTTCGTTATCGATATTTTTATAGATTTTGTTGTCGATATTTTAAGCGATTTTGTCATCGACATTATTATCGCTTTTTTTATCGATATTGTTACTGATGTTGCTATCGTTATTTTCGGAACTTATCGATATAATGACCGATATTTTTGTCGATTTTGTTATCGATTTTGCTATCGATTTTTTGTCGATACTTTTGTCGATTTTGTCATCAATATTTTTATCGGTTTTGTTACCGATATTTTTATCGATTTTGCTATCGATATTATCGCTTTTGTTATCGATATTTTAATCGGTTTTATTATCGATATTTTTATCGATTTTGCTATCGCTATTGTTATCGCTTTTGTTGTCGATGTTTTTATCGATTTTGTTATCGGCTTTGTTATCGATTTTGTAATAGATTTTTCGATAGATTTTGTAATCGATTTAGTTACGATATTTTTATCGATTTCATTATCGCTGTTTTTATCAATTTTGTCATCGATTTTGCTATCGTTATTATTATCGATTTTGATATAGATATTTTCATAGATTTTTTTATCGATGTTTTTTTCGATTTTGCTATCGATATTATTATCGCTTTTGTCACCGATATTTTTTTCTACACCATACGTTTAAATTTAAGGCTGTATTTCCGATGCAGCAACCTGCAGACCAAGTCGAAGGCGCTAGACCGTTCCTTTTTTTAATATTAACAACAACATAACCTATTAAAAACTAATGACGTCAAAATAAGCTAATTTGATATTAATTTATGTATATGATTTATATGCTTTTTATATTTTTAGTCCTAGTCCTTTTTATACTAAAAAACACAAAAAAATATAAATATATTTTTTTAAATGGCATTTATATAAAACTACACCTTTTCCAACAGTATTTCAGAAAAACACAAATGTATTTCAGAAAAGGCCAAATGTATTTCAGAAAACCTCAAATGTATTTCAGAAAATCTCAAATGTATTTCAGAAAAACCCAAATGTATTTCAGAAAAGCTCAAATGTATTTCAGAAAAACGCAAATGTATTTCAGAAANGTAAGCAGTAAGGATTGCTAAAGTAAGTACAAAAGGTTTTACATGAATTCGACAAGGATTAGACACATGTGCCACTTAACAGTAGTAACAGTTTTTATTATTTGAATTTTGAATTGTGTCGTTATTGCAAAGGACCATTGTAGTGTTAATACTATTTACTATTGTACTTTGTTCATTTTTGTACTTTGTTATTTTTGAAATTATTGTATTAACCCTCTATCGAGAATAACCGTTTACAGACGGTAATTCTTTTTTCTTCATTCACAACGTTATAGTAGGCCGTGTGTTTTCAACTTGTTCAAATTTGTTTGTTGTAAATATGTTGTTTATATGTAATGAAAGTCAATTTAGCACATGTCGATTCATTGCTTTGCAAAACGCATTCAAGTGCAGAAGTGAGTTGAATTTTTGCAAAAAAATTATTTCATAAATTTACGTTTTTCTAACGCGTGTGAACTTAGTTGTGTTTGGTGGACTGTTTTAAAAAAATTCTGTTTTGAAGGTAAGTGAGTATATTTTACCCTCGTATTAAAATTTGAGTGAAAACTTTTTAAAAAGTATGTTTTTTTCACCAAAAAATAATGACCGTTTGTAGACGGTTATTCCCACTTACGTGATATTTTTTGTATGCATTCAATAGTAAAAATATTCTGTTTTAGATAAATAAAGCGTTAGAAATGAATGCTCCAAACCAAAATAAAAGGCGCAATCTTAATAAGCTCTCCGATGATGAAGTTCAGGCGTTTATGGACGCAATGGAAACAGATATTTCCGATGAAAGCGATAGCGATTTTGAGAGTGATGACAGCATGACAGATGCGGATTTTTGCCTTGCAGATACTGGCCCCAACTTTACAGCAGAGGAACTTGACAATGAGGTTTCAGACTGTTTAGAACAGATGGCTGAATCCAGTGATGTGTTTGAAAATCAAATAAATACTTCGTTTGATGTTAGTTCGCATGCTGATTCACCAAATTCGAGCAATTGTGTCATCAAAGATTCAATTTCGTCTCCCTCATTTAGAAAGCCATCAAAGCATTCATACTCCTTGCCCACAGTCAGAAATAACGATGTTCAATACAATTCCACAAATGGTGGTTTCACTGAAGAAGGTTTGTACTCTGAAACCTGTTTATTCTCCGATTAGTTTGAGATGTAAATAAAATTTTTTCAGCTTTACAAGACATCAATCCAAAATCAAAACATTTTCAAGAAATAACGTGGAAAAAAGGGGAATGCAACTTCATGTAAATAATATTGCGTTTCTTGGAGAAAATAATAAATGGACTCCGCAATCTGGGAAAATAGCACGATTCGATCGAAAGATAAAATCGTATGTGGACGTGGATTGCCCACACATAATAAAAGAATACAACGCACATGTGGGTGGGGTCGACCTAATGGATGGGCTGATGGGCAGATACCACATTCGGTTGAAGACACGAAATGCAGGTACTCGTATTTTCTACCACTTACTGGATATAACGATGACGAATGCATATATTTTATATCACCGAATAAATCCATCTAAAGAAGCAAGGCAAGTGCTGCCTAATTTTCGCGAATCTGTTCCAGAAAGTCTGTCGAAATGCAAGCAAGGTTTGGTGGGTAGACCATCTGCAGGAATAGCAAAGCCTTCTTCTACAGGCACTGGAACGAAAGCCAAAATACCACGCGATGAGGATCGATATGATGGGTATGGACATAGCCCTGGAATGTCTGATTCTAAGGGGAAAAAAAGATGCAAATTTTGCAAAACCTCGGATACACAAATATATTGCATGAAATGTG
>NW_016157399.1:90830-91297 GCF_001687245.7 Rhagoletis zephyria
GGGTCTTATTCCTTTTATAAGGGTGCGGCTACCTCTCAAAAGGACACGTTTGTAATCACGCTGGTATAATTTTTAAGAATCATTATACTTAGTGATTACATAAGAAAAGGCCAAAATCATGAAGGACAATTGAGAAAAGCTATGCAGTTGCAGAAAAAGAGGCATTTAAAAAAAAGGTGTCAAAATAATTACCACTTTCTCACTAAATTTATTTAAAAATGCAAGCCACTAGAGCTCCTTTTTTTAAGAAAAGACAAATTAATCTTTCTTTTATGCAATCCAGCACAGCTACCTTAATACAGTCAGTCAATAAAGTTTAGGTACAACGAATTTTTTACAATACGGGCAACTAATTTTTTAAATATTTTAGTTTTCGGTAATTTTTTATAAAAATGTGGCCAATTCCACAACAAAATCCCCAAAAATCAGAGTTCCAAACCTTGTGCAAAATTTAAGAAAATTCTGCA
>NW_016157399.1:91372-105475 GCF_001687245.7 Rhagoletis zephyria
TTTTTAGCCCATTCAATTTTAGTATAAATGACGTGCAAGTATGAGGAAGCTAGGACTTACCAACCAACAAAAAAGAAAAAATTGCTACATATCAATGGTAAGTGCTAGCTACCTCAAACTTGCACTTTGTTATACTAAAATTGAACAGCGTACTTAACTTTTTTCTAAAGAGTGTAGATTGCAATATTTGGAAATTTGCAGTTTTCTTTAATTTTGCATAAGGTTTGGAACTCTGATTTTTGGGGTTTTGGAGTAGAATTAACCATATTTTTATAAAAAATTAGGGAAAAATTAAATATTTAAATAGTTGCCGGTATTGTAAAATCCTTCGCTGTACCTAAACTTTATTGACTGACTAAATATCCTTTTTAAGTTAAGTACGACAAAAACTTTCGAAGTACTTCATATAAATATAAGCTTAAAAGGAACTGAATTTACTTAAAAATCAATATGCTTAGATTTAGACAAGTAAGACAAAGGAACTAATATTTTTACTTTTAAGCAGAACGCACTTTTGTTTTTTACTTACTACTTAAGTTTAATACTACTACTACTACTAATGTGGTTTATAAATTTTTAATAAATGCGTTTAAACATTTGTGATGGTATTGTCCTTCCTTCAACCGATCGTATTTAATATAAAAGGGAAATGTTTCGACAAGCCTGATTAGAAATATAGATCTAAGGTGACGAATTTATATCAGGTTAATAATAATAATAGATTGGCGCTTACACATATGTTAGTGTTTGGCCGAGCTTTTCCTCCAACTTGTGGCGTGCGCCTTGATATTGTCACACAAAGCAGTTTTACGCCGACTCCGAACGGCGATTGTATTTTTATGAGAAGCTGTTTTTCATGGCAGAAATACACTCGGAGGTTTGCCATTGCCTGCCGAGGGACGACCGCTATTAAGAAAAACCTTTTTCTAAATTTTTTGCGATGTTGCTTTGACCAGGGCTTGAACCCAGGTGCTGGTGAGTGAAAGCGCGCACTGCTTACCACTACACCACAGCGGTATATCAGGTTGGGAACTATAAAAAATGGATGCAGATCGAATTAGATCTCATCTATCGAATTAGGAACTGGTACGGAACTATAGAAAAAGGGATGCAAAACGAACTAGATCTTATCTGTCGAATTTAGAACTGGTTCGGAACTAGAGCCAAAGGGATGCAACGGGGGACAATTGACACTTCCTAGGACATCGCAATGTTAAATTCGCCAGTCGCTAGCATGCAAAAGAGAATTAACGCGTACTAGTCATGGTTCCAAACACACTAGAACCGTACCAGTTCCGCACTAGTTCGTTTCCCTAAAGGGTATGTGTATAATTTATGATAAGATATTTCGCTGCAAAGCAATGATTATAAATTGTTAGTTTACCTTACAAAATTGCGGAAGAATATTACAGAGTATGTGGAAAAAAGTTTATTTTTTACATTTTTTTATTTTGAATAACGTCTGGTCCGGCTACTTGGCTTACTATCCAGGTTTGTAGAGCTATGAATTTAAAAAATACATCAGGGTTTAGTTTAGATATTCGCTTTTGACCACTATGATTTGTACATTTCCCAGTACTGCAAAGCTTTCGACTGCCATTCAACTGGGAGTGGGTCCCGCCACGTTAGAACCCTGCCCAATGAAAAAAAAACACATGCCTGGGATGGTACCCCCTTCTTTTGATGACGATCACGGCAAACATAGGAAGGACTATGATTTTAGGGTATGCACTTGGAACATCCGAACCCTTAATCGGGATGGTGCCTCTGCCCGGCTGGTTGATGTACTAGGGAAAATAAAGGTTGACATCACCGCCATCCACGAAATGCGATGGACGGGGCGAGGAAGGTAAGCGTGGACCCTTGCGACGTCTACTAGAGTTGCCACGTAAAGCAGTGCAATTCGGTGTTGGATTTGTGGTGGGAGAGAGACCGGCGTTCACTCTAGTGGACGAAAGTCTAGCCAAAATCCGCATCAAAGCGAGATTCTTCAACATCTCATTCATATGTGCATACAAGGCTCTCTTAGCTTAGAGCGTACATATTAGCTGAGGGTGATCGACTTCGCCGGGGCCCGAAACTTGGCAGTATGTATTACTGGGTTCTAGCATAAAAACATCCTTCAAGCTACATGGGTGTCTTCAAATCGAAAAACGGGAAACCAAATCGAGCATGTTGCGATAGACGGAAGGCATGCAAAAAAGAGCCTCCAACAATGCAAGGAAAGTTCAACGTCGAAAAGCTGCAATCAAAACAGACGGCCAATGGATTCGGCGCTCGACCCTCACACCTGCTGTGAGAGAGCACTCTTCAACAAACCGACTTGCGCGATCAGTGAAACCACATTTCCCGCTCATTACTGGTACGATGAGGAGTGTGAGAAAATGCTTAAAATGCTGGCCGACAGAAAAAACACCCGAAATTTTTAGTAGAGTTGAGCGACTTACGGAAGGTTTCAAGACTCTTGTGGGAACAACCATGGCGACCTAGTGACCGATGTCCAGAACGTCCTCAGATTATGGAGGGAACACTTTTCGACCCTGTTGAATGGCACTGAAAGAAGTGGAGAAGACGAACCCGAGGTCCCAGTCGATGACGATGGAGTCGATAGCCCATCGCCTGACTATGACGAAAAGTACCAAAGCTGCTTGAGCTGACGGTCTGTCAGCTTAGCTATTTAATTACGATGGTAAGGAGGCAATAAGGTGCATGCCCGACGACTGGAATTCAAGTGCGCTCTGCCCAATCCACAAGAAAGGCGACCCCGCCATGCGTGCCAACTACCGCGGGATCAGCCTTCTAAGCATAGGTTGCAAGGTCTTATCGAATGTATTGTCTACCATAGACCAGGTATTCACAATACGCCAAATCTTGGAAAAGACCCGCAAGAAAAGGATCGGCACTCACCACCTATATGTCGACTTTAAAGCCGCTTTCGACAGCACTAAAAGGACTTTCCTATATCCCCTCAAAACTCATACGGCTGTGAGAAATGACGTTGAGCAATACCACCAGCTCTGCTCTGTTACCGTTCGCCACCAGACGGGGTTTCAGACAGGGCGACTCTATTTCATGTGACTTCTTTAATCTGATGTCGGAGAAGATAATAAGATCTGCAGAACTGAACTGCTCAGGAACAATTTACTACAAGAGCGTACAATTGCTGGCTTATGCCGATGACACTGACAAAAACCGCGATGCCTGTCCTGGCTTTTCCAAGTTGGACAAGGAAGCAAAGCGAATGGGTCTGGTGGTAAACGAGGACAAGACGAAGTATCCCTGTTATCAAACAAACAATCAGCACATTCGCGCCTTGGCACCCACGTCACTTTTGACAGTTATAATTTCGATAAAGCAAGAATTTCGTTTACTTGGGAACCAGCATTAACACCGATAATAATGTCAGCATGGAAATCCAACGCAGAATCGCTCTTGCCAACAAGTACTGCTTTGAACTGAGTAGGCAGTAAAGTCCTCTCTCGACGTACGAAACCCATAAGTCACTCATCATGCCCGTGCTGGTATATGGCGAAATAAAATACAGCGGCTCAACTGGCTTGACCATGTCGTTCGAATGGACACCGACGCCCCAGCTCTTAAAGTATTCTGGCTTCACTTGGCGTCATTTGGCCAAAATCGCTTTGGCGGTTACAGCGCAAAATAAGAAGAAGAAGAAGAGAATAGATCTATAACCTTATCAGTCACACAGTGTTATAATCCCCACGAAATCCTTGACAGTGGTATCGGGAGGGGAACGGTAGGGTTAAAGTCTCACACTGACGAGGTTAGGCTTTCGATGCTTCCTCCTCGTGAAATAAACGTACTCAGTAAAANCTTTCCTATATCCCCTCAAAACTCATACGGCTGTGAGAAATGACGTTGAGCAATACCACCAGCTCTGCTCTGTTACCGTTCGCCACCAGACGGGGTTTCAGACAGGGCGACTCTATTTCATGTGACTTCTTTAATCTGATGTCGGAGAAGATAATAAGATCTGCAGAACTGAACTGCTCAGGAACAATTTACTACAAGAGCGTACAATTGCTGGCTTATGCCGATGACACTGACAAAAACCGCGATGCCTGTCCTGGCTTTTCCAAGTTGGACAAGGAAGCAAAGCGAATGGGTCTGGTGGTAAACGAGGACAAGACGAAGTATCCCTGTTATCAAACAAACAATCAGCACATTCGCGCCTTGGCACCCACGTCACTTTTGACAGTTATAATTTCGATAAAGCAAGAATTTCGTTTACTTGGGAACCAGCATTAACACCGATAATAATGTCAGCATTGAAATCCAACGTAGAATCGCTCTTGCCAACAAGTACTGCTTTGAACTGAGTAGGCAGTAAAGTCCTCTCTCGACGTACGAAACCCATAAGTCACTCATCATGCCCGTGCTGGTATATGGCGAAATAAAATACAGCGGCTCAACTGGCTTGACCATGTCGTTCGAATGGACACCGACGCCCCAGCTCTTAAAGTATTCTGGCTTCACTTGGCGTCATTTGGCCAAAATCGCTTTGGCGGTTACAGCGCAAAATAAGAAGAAGAAGAAGAGAATAGATCTATAACCTTATCAGTCACACAGTGTTATAATCCCCACGAAATCCTTGACAGTGGTATCGGGAGGGGAACGGTAGGGTTAAAGTCTCACACTGACGAGGTTAGGCTTTCGATGCTTCCTCCTCGTGAAATAAACGTACTCAGTAAAAAGTTAACAATTTAAATCGACGAATAGTTTTATACAGTTACAACAGTTAGTTACGACATATTTACCTCTATTGGCTACAATAATTTTAAGGTATAATAAACAATTTTTTAGTAAGTTATTGGTTTTGAATTTTTTTTTGTATGGGCCCCCCCTAAATTTTGTTCTGGCTACGCCCATGGCTAACGCTCGTATCTACACTTTTTAGGCGGTATAATACTTTTGCTTTGATTCCTAAAATGCATACTGCGGTTTTTTCCGAAATACTGTAATTATACTTTTTTGGCTGCCTAAATTTTTACATACAGTGGTCGTGGAAATGCGTTATAAAAGTGCATTTATGCATGTACGTATTTATGTATGTAAAAAATAGGGACACGAAATCATGACCAGTTTTGTCTATTTTCCTTTTGTTTGTTTAATTATTATTCATTTTTTATTAAAGTTTAGCTAATTATATAATACTTAGCACCATATAAATTCACATTTCAAACTTTATGGAGAAATTAAAAAATTGCACAACAACAAACTTTGTATTTATAATTTATTTTAGGAATGTGCGATTAATCGGTTAATCAGCGTTTTAATTAATCATAATCCTGATTAATAAAATAATTTGATTAATCAGATTCTGATTAATAAGATCCTGAGTAATTACTGTTTATTGAAAAAATAATAATTAATTTAAATCTGAATAACTTTGTTCATTTGTGTGATTTCAAACCAAATGAAATTTTTTTTATTCGAATGTTTGTATATACAAATATGTATGTATGTTCGTATGCGCATTCAATATTTTTCTTATTAATAAAAATAAAATGCCAAAATAGTACGTACTATGAAGTACATACTACTTAAATATATACATATGTACATATGTAGCTCCCTAAAATGAAAAATACGTATACATATATACGTACATACATATGAAGATATGTATAAATTCTTTTTCTTTTTTTTTCTTTTTTGTATACAAACATACATATGTATGTATGTCAACCAAAATATAACAGCGATTACTCAGATTTCTGGTTAATCAGATTTTGATTAATCTGTTTGCTGATTAATCAAATTAATTATATTCTGATTAATCAATATTTAATTAATTGGAAAATTAATAATTTTGGTTAATCAAAAATAATTGTTCTTTGATTAATTAATTAATTGGCTTTCAATTAATCAGCTTCTTCGATTAATTGATTAATCGCACATTCCTAATTTATTTTATATTAGTAATAAGGTGCAAGTTTCAATAGGCCTAAAATTCACGTTACATTCAAAACAAATTTGCGAACATCCCTGTTAGCAAAGCCTAACCAAAATTCGAGCGTCGAAATCAGAGATTCACTTCTCAATTATACATGCTCACCAATTTCATTCCCAGTAAGAATAGTACGGGTTAATTGACCCGTTTAAAAATCGATACATATAATGAAAACCGTTGAAATTTGAAAAAGTTCTCTTTTCTACAATCCGCGCCTCGCTTATATGACTGTCTCCTTCTAACACACAATGGATAGTGCTACCACTATGAATTAACTTGAATTCGCTATGGTTGCTATATGTTCGTACATACGTTGCTATGGCGACATATAGTGCTGCCGCTGTCAATTCATTTGAACTATTTTTCTTAAACTCTAAAAGCATGTACATACATACAAATTATAAACGCAAACATAAATGTGAAGATCGACAAATCCTTAAAATAATTATACACATTTGCATGGTTGTTGTTTTTTAATTAATTATTAAATATTTTATTTGAAAATAGCTGAGTATTGAAACAAGTGACAAGTTTAAATTTTAAACTGATGCCCAAAAATTGGCACACGGTAACTCTGGTGAAAAGCGAAGTGCGCATGTAAGAAGCAGAATTAGAAAATTCGAGATCACGTGGCTGTAAAACCAAACTTAATAAAAAGAATTAGACAGAAAAATAATTTGGAGGAATTCAACGGAAAAGGATAAGTATTACAATTATTGTAAATAAAAAATTAGTAAAAAGACGTTTTCAAACCTAATGAGCAAAGAAAAACAAATTTATCTGTCAAGCGCAGAAAAATATAGAAAGCTTGATGAATTTGCTCAAAGAATTGAAAACGCTAATAATAATGATAATAAGCATTAATAGTGATATAAGCAGTGATGGTGATATAAGTGATGCAATAGATGTGGAAATTAGTGAAACATTTGGCGAAATACCAGACAAGTGTAGTGAGATGAAATCTTGGGTAGTGCGAGATAACATCTCGCAAAATGCCGTAAACGATCTGCTCCAGATGTTGAGGAGAGTTGGTGTTCAAGGTTTTCCAAAGTCAGCAAAATCCCTTCTGGCAACAAATCGGCAGAAATCTGAAATACAAAAATTGTCCCAAGGAGATTTTGTTTACTTTGGAATTCAGAACCATTTTATATCCAACAGTTTCTCTTTCCTAAATAACACCAGCGAAATACTAATTGATGTAGGCATCCACGGACTTAAGTTATTTAAAAGTTCTAATAAAGTTTTATGGCCGATATTAGGATCGCTAGTAGGGTTCTAAGACCAAAGTCCGTTTCCTATCGCCTGTTTTTCTGGTACCAAAAAACCGGAAAATATTGACGATTTTAACGCGTGCTTTTTGTGAAGAAGTGGTTTTATTAAGAGAAAATGGGCTTAAAGTCGGATATAGTGAAAACCTTAAAAGATTTAATATCCGCCTTTTTACTTGTGATACGCCTGCCCGCTCTTTTGTCACTGGCGTTAAATCCCATAATGCAATAAACGGGTGTCCAAAATGCAGTCAAGTGGGAAAATAGAGTAAGCTTCTCAAAACAACTTCATACACCTCGATCAGATTCTTCTTTTGCACTTCGCACCGATAAATTGCATCACAGAGTACAATTTGAAAATGCAAAGAGTTTAATTGAGCTTTGTGGGTTTGGAATGGTATCTCAATTTCCCTTGGACGTGATGCATTTAGTGGATTTAGGAGTAATGAAAAAATTGCTTCATCTTCTAATTAAAGTAGAAAATGTTACTAAAATGAACGAAAAAATGAATTTGGTGAAAAAATATGTGCCAAAAGAATTTGGTCGCGTTTCAAGAAATTTAGATGAAATTTCAAATTGGAAAGCAACTGAGTTTAGGCAGTTGTTGCTGTACTCTGGGGTATTTATTCTCAAAGATTGTATACCGAGCGACCATTATTACCATTTTTTGTTACTGCATTCAGGTATCCGTTTATTGTCTAGTGAAAGATCTCATAGCAAAGAAAGTAATGTAACACAAAAAATACTAGAACAGTTTGTGAATATATTTGGCGTTATTTATGGCAAGCATTTAATTAGTTTCAATGTCCATGGATGACTACATCTTTCAGAATGCGCAAAACAATATGTACCTTGATAGTTTGTCAGCATACAAGTTTGAGAACTATATGCAACATATAAAGAAGATGATAAAAAAGCCGAATCATATTTTGCAACAAATGTATTTAATAGTCCAAGAGAGGTATTCATTAAATGTTTCAGCTATCAAGACCACCAATTATGAAATGCAGTTTGATATTTATTGCAAAGTTGAGAAAGAATGTTATCACTGCAGTGAAAACTTTGGTCCGTTAAAAGTTATAGGTACAGATTCAGAAAGTGATAACTATTTGGCTTATACATTTATGGTTACTAAAGATTACTTCAATGAGCCCCTAAGACCTTTTTCAGGTCTTGGTATAGTAGTAGGTAGTCACTTAGATACTAGCAATTTTTAAAAATACTGAAAAATGACAAAGTATAAATATTTTTGTATTACTAATGAAGGAAAGTATATTTTAATTCCGATCCCGCATCACCTATTTCACGAATTCACACTTTAAAGAAAGATAAAAGACAAATACTTAAAAATATTTTTATTTTTACTACAGAAATGGAGACAGCCACTATTTTTGAAGACGTGCTCTTAATTCCAGTATATGGTAAGATATAAAATATATTTACAGTCATTCACAGAAGTACTAAATATTTTTTGTTAATTTTCATTTAAAATGTAGATCATTCTGTAACAAAAACCATATAAATCATTCTTGCAAACTTTGTATAAAATTTATAAGAATGATGCATGTGTATTATAAAGCTCTCAACTTTCACATTTTTGCCTTTCTATTTTTTTTTTAGACGAAGTTACTATTGCCACAACAATTCCCAGATTGCAACTGTCAACAAGCGATTGTAACAATACACCCTTCAAAAAGAGGAAGGTCTTTGCTGCTGTGGAAAATACCCAGCCATCACAAGCAAACGGTAAAATATTTAATAACCCGGAAGTGTTTTCTACTATAATTTATTTTTATTTCAGATGTGACTGACCTACTTCACAAGATTGTCGAAACCAGGAGAGGATCGAGAAGAAAATTGATACGCTTGCACAAAATGTAAAAGTTATAGTCTTAATTTATTACACACATTTATTTACGTTTATTCCACACAGTTTCCCATTCTTATATTGTATAAATAGTTCTCTTTTTATTTTCAGATGGTTGACAAAACAGAGTTTATGGCAACAAACAAGCTACTGCGTGAGACCAAGGTGTCCGTAACACTCATCANATAGGCAACAAACAAGCTACTGCGTGAGACCAAGGTGTCCGTAACACTCATCAAAAATTCTATAGCCACCATAACCGGAGAAAATCCTGACGAGTTACTCTTTTACCGATAAACTCATTAGCCGCATTGTATGATATTGAAGAAAAGCTAAAGAAAGAAGAATATGAGAGAGTTATGGTAATTGAAAAATCACTACATTTTTACTGACATTCACTGTATATATTTGCAGACCGCAGTGCTGTATAAACTCAAAGGTGTTTCTGAGGACGTGGGCAGTAAAATGAAAAAAGTGTTCACGGACGAATTACTACATCTATTTAACTATGATGGGCGGTGCGAAAAGAAGGCTTTAAACCAGCTATTGCTGGTAGACAAATTAATGTCTGGTAGGTTGCGTTACATATACATTTTAAACCAGTGACTAATTATTACTTTGCCAGGACGCAAACAATTTGAAAAAGGTATAAAAAAGGCGGTGGAGCTCAGAACCAAGCAAAACAGATTTTTAGATAATAAGAAGGCAAATGTGTCCACAATATTAAACACATAAGTAACTATATGTATAATCTGCAGAAGTCTTAAAGTACTGACACTTAAAAAATATTTATGAATTACATTTTTTAATTATACATAAATATACAGTATCGGCCATATCAACAGTACCCCTATTTCAATATTCTTTGCCACTTATCTATATTTATTTATTTTTAAAAATTTTCAATTAAAATACAGTTCATCTCAGAAGTTGTAGAATTTATTTAGTATACAGTTTTATAGCCCATTCATTTTTAGTGCCAGTTTCAAGTGGTTAAAAATTACCGTTGATTTTGTATATTTTTTTTTCGAAGTTGTTGCGTGTTGTTTCTTCCATATAAAAATAAATTCAGCCTCATTGCTTACGTCGTAAATCATGCTAAATTGTACGACTCGACAACATTGGCATTGCTTACTGTCGTGCTGGAATAAGTAAACGACGAAAATCGTCGAAAACTATGTAGTGCTGCCAATACACTAGTCGAGTCGAAATTTAAGACAATGCCATGCAATTTTCGATGCGACTCGACTCTCGAAAAACGACTTGCAAAGGACATGACGCTCGCAATCAGGCTGATTGTGTTTATTCGTTATATGTAAGCAAATGCGACAAAAAAAATTTTTAAAAATCCACGGTCATTTTTAGCTAATTGAAACTTGAATATTATTACACTAAAAGTGAATGGACTATAAAACTGTGTACTCAAAAAAACTATATAACTTCTGAGAAAAAAGTTGGAAATTTAGAAGGAATTTTGTTGAATTTTTTTAGTTTTCTTCCAAATTTTAAACTTGGGTTTATATGGATTTTGTTAGAAAATTAACTGTATTTCAATTGAAAATTCTTAAAAATAAATACAGTATATTTTGCTTTGCTGCCTCTATGCTTAAGTGCACATTTAAGATACCTACACCAAAATGCGCATCAGAGGCATTATTTTTAACATTTATAAGGAAACTGCTCCGATAGATGCATTTAGCATACCTGCACATTGGAGATACCTGCCTTAAAAAATATGCGACTAGTATCAATTATCAAAGAAAGTATTACGTTTACCAGCACTGGCCCTACAATTACCTATTTTTACAACTTTTTATTTATTTTGTTCATCTCGCAGAACAACGAAAATGGCTATAAATTTATGTAGTTATATAGATAATTAGATACTATTCGGTAAAAATTTCGCTTGCAGTAATTTCTACGTGGTAAGTACTTCTCCATTATTTGCTTTCATAGGGACTTGGATACCTTCCCCATTGAAGTAGTAAAGAAAATTCGCTTAAGTGCCTTTTTCGGTTAAGTGCACAAGTTTTTCGTGCAAAGAAGGATGTGCAGCTAAGCAAAATATACTGTATATAAACAAAAGGGGCAAAAAATATCCCAGCCAGCAAAATCATCGTAAACGAACTCGAAACTGGATATTTTCTCGAAGAAAAACCGGCTAAAATGTCGTTTATGATAGCCGTTTACGATTCGTTTTCGAGTACTTTATCGCTTGAAATTGTCGATCGCCTATGAACAGTCGTAAACGGATCGAAAAAGCATTCGTATGCGAATATTATATATTATAAAATATTGTGGTTCAAGAAAATTTTCCAACAGAATGAAAGTTTTTTCTTGTGCTGACAAACCACTACAAGCCTCTTTATTTTATTTTGTTTTTTGCTTTATCGTTTACGAGCTTTTCTCTAACTTTTCGCCAATCGAGAACCCCTCGTGAGACATAATGTTCGTAAAATGTACGTTTTCTTGCTGGCTGGGACCACTTTAAAAGGGGGGTGCTTTTGATATGAAGGATACTGTATGTATGTATGTTTATCCTATTATTAATTAATTTATAAGGATACAAATTCATTTCAAACTTATTTGGATAAGTATGTATTTCCATACAAAAATTATTTTATTCGATTAAAACATATGCATACATATGGCAGTGGAGGCAAATTTTTATTTATTTTAAGCTCCTTTCTTATTCTTTATAAAAGGATAGGAAGAACTAAACAAGCAAAAAAGCTTAAAATGCCATCTCTAATTTTCTTTAAATCAATTTTTTTAATTATAAACTAATTTCAAACTTATTAGCTTAAAACTATATACGGCAGCGGAGTAATTTTCAAGATTTATAAGCTTTACTATTACTTATGTTGTAAACTAAAAAATTCAATAAAAATATTTACATATATACAGAATGAATATATGTAAGCAAAATTACAAAACATTTTATTTCTATTACGATGATGAATGGTTATTTATAACCATTTTGTACGTTAGGAATTACTAGTTCCAAATGACAGCTTTGTACATTAACAACGACTAGTTAAATGTAACTTATTTATGCGTTCGGTGTAACTGATTATATGTTCGATTTAATGTGTATATAACTGGTTTTATAACCGATAAATCTGATGAGAGTAAAAGGGACGTATAGTTGCAAATCGTGTGTGATAGAAAGAGAAATGAGATCACACATACTGAAGAGAGCGGGAGTGAGTGGTTACATTTTGCCCCTGCTTCTAACAAAAATAACTAAATCTGTCCATATGTGAATAACCTCGGTTTTCATTATATGTATCGTATCGTGTATTCTTACTGGGATAGTAACTTTGTATGGAAGAAAATGCGTGATGCAGTCAGCTAGTCAACGCTATATTGTAGACACTTTAAACCACCCTGTAGGGAAACCCCGAACTGGTGAACCAAATTTGTAGTTCCACACTAGATCTTTATTGCCAAAACGGACCAGTGCGATAGTAACTGGATCGCCACCAGTTCAAAAGCAGCGATATGTGGTACTTTTAAAAAACAATTTTAGAAATCTATATCTAAAATGACCAATTTAGAACTGGTTCAAAACTATAGAAAAAAGGATGCAGAACGAACTAGATCTCATCTGGCGAATTTTGAACTTGTTCGAAACTACTGAAAAAGGGATGCAGCGGGGTGCTTGTTTACTTTAAATAGACTTTTGCTTGGCGGGTTTTTCGTTCAAATACGCTTTCAGTCTGCACGTCGCAGATGCTTTTTCGTTAAAAAAGTTAAAAGCAAACGCCAAGCTGTGAGGTTGTACTTTATTGTGCTCTGATTTTGGCTTTCTACTTACTAAGTTCATTGTGCTAATTCTGTGTTAAAGTAGTGATAAAAAGTGCTTATGAGCATCAGAGTGTGAAATATTTGAAGCTAAGTGAAAGTTATTGGTTTTATATTAAAGTAAATTTAATTAAATTTTACTAGCATACATTTTAATTTTGCCGAGTCATTTGTTGCTATCATTGTTGTTGTATCCTTTGTAGTTAACTTTCATTTTGTTTTTGCACATTTGTTCTACTCTTTTTGTTTACTTCTTCTAGTAATTCTTGTCACAGCTGTTTGCGTTGCGTTTATTAAGTGTCATAATTACAGTGATACTCAAACTGTTCGCTACATTTATTTAAAGCTATTTACATCAGCTCCTTAATTGTTATAATTTATTTTGTTTGTCTTTTATTAACGAGTGTATTACATAAATCTTTCAATATGAAGTGTGATCTTGATACTTGCCAAATTAAAAGCGATTCTGAACGCTACTTATCGTGCTGGCTGTGTGATGGTATTTACCATCTGAAATGTGCTGGTTTGACGGGAAGAATTCTGGACGCTATTAATGATGGCAAGGGCCTTCGCTGGTCTTGCGTAAAGTGCAGGTCATGTGATGTTGATTTTTTCAAGCTATTTAGGCAAACCAGAAATGGTTTTACAGAAATAGGAAGGGAATTGTCGGTACTGACAGAAAAATTTAAGCATTATGAAAATATGCTTAAATCATTCAAATGTTTAGATACCTTGCAATCTGTTAAGGATATCCGTGTGTCTAAACGTAAGCGTCTTCATAGTCCATCTAAGGAAATTGCTGCCGTTGCACGTCAGAATAATCTTCCGACGGACTTAATTAATTTATCCTCTCCGTGTCCTCCAGCATCAGAATCCTCAGCCTCAAAAGACCGTGTAACGAAATCTGCTTCGGATAATAAAGAGTCTGAAGTATCTTCCCCTTCCCCCATTGAAGTGGTGGCATCATCTTCAAAGCCTCCACCGCCTTCCCTAACCTCAGCTACTAACGCAGAAACTCAACCCCCTCCACCGGTGGTCCAGTCTGATACGACTAGTTGTGGTTCCGCCAAAGAAGTCAATCTTTGTTTCTAGATTTTCGAGAGACACTACCGAAGACGATATAAAGCTTTACATCTCATCAAAAATTACAACTGTCGACTTAAGCATCAGAAAATTTAATTTTAATT
>NW_016157399.1:106421-123819 GCF_001687245.7 Rhagoletis zephyria
CAAGATAGAATCAATTCAAAAACAATTCCTACTTTTTGCTTTAAGAAATTTCCGTTGGGATTCTCAATATAACCTTCCACCTTATACGAGCCGATTAAAACTTATTAATCTTCCTACACTTTCCAGCCGCAGGCAAATGCTTGGTACAATTTTTATAGTTAAATTACTAACAGGCTCAATTTCAAGTCCGCTTCTTCTTGGCGAAGTTAGCCTTAATGTTCCATCCCGGGTATCAAGACACTTTTGCCCCCTATTTCTGAAAGCTTGTAAAACTAATTTTGAATTGCACGACCCACTCCGTAGCTTATGCCAGGATTTTAACACTCATTCCAGCACGTTTGATATATCAGATCCGCTTTTCCGCATTAAGAAATCGATACTGTCCTCTCTCAATAAATGAATCATTAAAATGTAGACATAAAATCGGCTGATGAATTTAGTTCTGTAGCTGAACAGTTTTAGATCTCGACACTTAACAAACTCCTGCCTATCGTGACTCGGCGCAAAAATTGAAAATACTGGTTCAGTACGTCATGCGGACTGCGCCCCTCGTGCGGATGGGCGGGAATGGAGGGTAAAAACCGTTGGGATATTGCTTGGTAATACAAAACTAATATTTGTGTTAACATCTTAACATTTTGGGACCTTCTGGAATATAACCAATAACAGTCAGCACCTCTGCAAGTTCAGCTACAGCCAAAGGTATGTAAACGTGTTTTCAAATGCACAAGTTAATTTACATTCATTCAAACAAATTTGATTTCAGATTGAAAATACATTTCTCTGCAAATAATTAAAAATTGCTACAATGGTAACCCAAAAAGAAAACATCTTGTTACTTTTTTCGTTTACAACTGGTTCGAAACTATAGAAAATGGGGTNAAACAAATTTGATTTCAGATTGAAAATACATTTCTCTGCAAATAATTAAAAATTGCTACAATGGTAACCCAAAAAGAAAACATCTTGTAACTTTTTTCGTTTGCAACTGGTTCGAAACTATAGAAAATGGGATGCAAAGCGAACTAGATCCCATGTGTCGAATTTAGGACTGATTCTGAACTATAGAAAAGGTAATGCAGCGGGGGACAATTTCCAATTCCTATGACATCGCTGTGTTAAATTCGCCAGTTGTTTGCATGCACAAGAGATTTATCGCGAACTAGTAGTGGTTCTAAATTTATTAGAAGCGCGCCAGTTGAAAACTAGAGATTTTCTCCACAGGGCAGTGGTGGGCACTCACACTATCACACACATGCGCTTGTGTGCGAAGCAGCGAAGTTTTGCTCAACAGCCAGTGCTCGGACTTCACCACATTTATCACTTTTTTTTTGCTAAATTACATTTCTACTACTACCACCGTAAGCTAAAAATCTTTCAGATCTTGAAACTTCTCTTTTTTTTAATTTTTTCATTTCCACATTAATGAATGGGCATTTTCTACAACAAAAAACAGCATTGCTTACGGCGACGTCGGCACATGTATGATATGATCGTCTACGTGCGTCTTACGATGATTGACGATTGACTGATGCTTTGCTTGCACTTCGGCAAAGCAAATCAAATCAGTTGCTGCTGAGACTTCACTGCGCAACTATTCGAATAATACACACATAAAATGTTTCGGGAGGAATGGGAAATACATTTTTTTTTCATAGAAAACATGGAAGGGGTGCGCAATGATCTGCTATCGCGTTATGAGTCCCAATGTTATGTCTTGTTTAAAAAGACATTACAAACTGTGTCATAGTCATTTTGAAATGGTGAAAGAGGGTGATCTAGTACTGAAGCTTTTAGAGTTAAAAGCAGTGTTCTTTATTAAATTTATGGTTGGTGAAAGTAATATACATCAACACGAAAATTATCAGAATCAACTTAGTCTATCAGAAAATGATTCTATATCAGAAAATGATAAATCATTTCTTCTCATAAAAATACATTCGCCGTTCGGAGTCGGCGTAAAACTGTAGGTCCCTTCGCTTTGTGTGACAACATCAAGGCGCACACCACAAATCGGAGGAGAAGCTCGGCAAAACTCTAACAAATGTGTAAGCGCCAATCTATTATTATTATTATTATTATTAAGAAATCGCGTTGATTTTTAATGATTGGTAATTTCTTTTATATGGAAGAAAATGCCTAGCACCGTCAGCAAAAAAAAGATAAGCATTAAATAAACAAAAAATATAAATAGCCAAAACTGGTGAAAATGTCACTAAACTTAATCAGCTGACCATAAGTGCATATAACATATTTATAAATTTATTTTTTGAATCCACCACATAGTTTTGGAATGTAAGAAAACTTTACGCTTCCGAACACTCTCAACAGCAACTGATTTGATTTGCTTTGTCGAAATACCAGCGAAGCATCAGTCAATCGTCAATTATCGTAAGACACACGAAGACGATGATAGTATACACGTGTCGACGACGCAGCAGGCAGCATTTTGAAGCCCAGTTACATGCAATTGCATATTAAAATACATAGTTACATAAAACAAAAGTTAACGAAAGCAGTTGTGCAACTTTTTTGACTTTTTCTAATTTTTGTACATAATTAGAAATTTACATTTCCATGGCTTCTGTTAGATATATCCTTTTGTCTCGGGAGTAAACTGTGATCAGGGTTGCTTTTATTTTTTAAATGGAGATACTGCGAAACAGGATTTTTTCGTCCAAAAAAAGATACGAGCGTTAGTAATAGCGCAATTTTAGCGCCATAAACGCAATTTTAGCGGCGCCCAGTAACGCCTGCGCCACCTGCGGTATCAGGGCAAAAACTCAGCGCAATAGCGCAGTGTACTGATTTGAACACGGCTCCATCTAAGTGTCACAACAGTACCCATTGTCATACAGAGTCATACACAATACAGTGGCGTCATGTCTATTATTTCTTTATTTTTCGGCGCTGAGCAACGCTTGTCCGCCAACCGAATGTAGTGAATGCCAAGGTATTCTCATCATTCTTCAGTAAAAGCTTAAAATTTGCCATGATACATACATAAGTTTCTGGCATTCTAACCACTCAAAAGCAAAAACAAAGTAACTACTTGTAATTTTTCAAAGAATTAAAACGAAATTGTGTGTGTGTATCATGTGTTTCTTGGTGTTAATGGCGCTAGCGCTTTTCGTATATTGGTGTTGGCACGGCAACTCCGGCTACGGTGTTAACGCAATTGCGCCGCGCAGCGCAGTGTTACCCGTGTGTTACACGGCAGTAGCGCCACAGTATATACAGTAATAAACCTTTTTGCAGCGTTTTCGTTTTACGCGCACGGCAACACTTACTGCGGGGAATTTCACCTCATGATTAGAAAAAGGTCTTTTCGAGGATAAAATATATATAATTGTGTTATTTNATTAATTCAAGACACGCATTTGGTTGGAAACTGCGTTGGTTATGGTGGTCATAAGTTCAGCCAACACATTCAATGATCCNGTGTTTCTTGGTGTTAATGGCGCTAGCGCTTTTCGTATATTGGTGTTGGCACGGCAACTCCGGCTACGGTGTTAACGCAATTGCGCCGCGCAGCGCAGTGTTACCCGTGTGTTACACGGCAGTAGCGCCACAGTATATACAGTAATAAACCTTTTTGCAGCGTTTTCGTTTTACGCGCACGGCAACACTTACTGCGGGGAATTTCACCTCATGATTAGAAAAAGGTCTTTTCGAGGATAAAATATATATAATTGTGTTATTTATGAACTAAATGTAGGTTAAGTATAATATCAATGCTTAATTGAGAATAATATCAATAGTTAATAAGTAACGCTTGTGTTCCTATAAATTGGAAACTCACATCGTATTTTTATTAAAAACATGAATTTTGTGAATTTATCAAGGACAAGTCTAAATTTCCGAATATATTTAAGTCTTTATTCCAAAAAAAAAGGTTTGTTTAGTTATAGAGACTTCAATGCCTGCCAGCGCATCTGCCCAGACAGCTCATTAAGCACACCCAAGTTTGAGCAGTACAAGTTACAAATATGAATCATACACACACAATATGCGCGTTCCTTATCTCCCAGAAATAGTCAGAAAAAGTCCGAAGTAGTCAGATTTAGTCCAAAAAGCGTTCCTTAACTCGGAAATGACAGCAAAAATGAGAGAGCAACAGTCAGTGAGAGCGACTCTCATCAGTCCGAAGTAGTCAGATTTAGTCAGAAGAATTTTTTCTGGCAAAATCCTGAAAAGTGTCAAACTCAACTGAATTTAAATTAACGGAAATTAAAGAATACGCAAAAAGTGAGAATAATCTAAAAAGTAAAAGAAATGAATTGAAATTGGAAGGAGGCAAAAAATAATTGATATAGCAAGTGTTTATTGTGCTTGTGCTTGTGTGAATGTGTTTTGTACATACATTTCTGTTCTTATTTGACGTTAGTTTTGTTGTTGCCATTCTTTGGACTAAAAATTTGGTTTTTTGCGTTCCTTTACTTTTCCTGTTACTCTCTTTTAGTGAGCGCATTTTGCTTACGCTCTGGCATTTTGACACTTTTCAGATTTTAGTCCAAAAAGATAAGGAATGAACCTAATAGCAACTGCTATGAATTGCTGTCGTATTAATTCAAGACACGCATTTGGTTGGAAACTGCGTTGGTTATGGTGGTCATAAGTTCAGCCAACACATTCAATGATCCATTACCCGGAGCTGCTCCAATATGATGAGTAGATTTTAGTGAGCCTCACAAGCCACTGCCTCTGGTTACAAGCTGGATACCTGAATATTGGAAAATAAATAGCAATTATCTTTTTAAAATGACAAGACAAGTGTTTGTTTACAAATTTACCTGTGTCACTCTGCCTTAGTCGGTTTTTGCTCCCTTTCAAAACACAGTAATTTTGCACGCAAATCTGAATCAGCAAAATTCATGCTCCTTCTCATTATCAACCCTGATCACATTTTACCCCCGAGGAGTACTCAAAAGGGTTTATTACTGTATATACTGTGGTAGCGCTCTACGAGCAAACATGCCATACGGAGTTATCCGCGCGGCACCATACAGCTGCTGCTTGAGCAAGCCTTTGTAATGAAAATAGCTCCTATAAAGATCTTATTTTGTTGCTTTATTTCAGCGTTGGGCAGAGAGAGCTTTTACTCTGCTCGCGCCTAAGGCGAATTTATACAAGGTGGTGTTGATGGCAAATTTAGATTTTCGCCGCGGTACTTAGTAATGTCAAAATGATGTATTTGTTGTAAACAAGGCGAATTCATATTACAACAAACACACTATTTTGACATTAAGAAGTACCGCGGCGAAAATCTAAATTCGCCATCAACAGCACCTTGTATAAATTCGCCTTGCTCTCGCCTATACAAAATGCAAGGCGAATTTATATAAGGTGGTGTTACTAGCTCAGCTGATTTTGTGTATGTGTTTCGCTGCACGGCTTCTGATATCAAATTGAAAAATTTTGTTTGAATTTCTACACACACTCTTACAGATTTTGGCAGTTTATGCCGCCAAAGCAAAAACAAAATACATGTAAATTTTTGTTTTTGTACTCCTGCTATCACCTTATATTAATTCGCCTTGACAAAATGTACAGGAAGCTTAAAAGAGCTTTGCCCGCGGGCAAGGCAGTGCCTATCAGTGCTTTAAATGGAAAAGTTCTTTAAATGTAAAGTCTATCTTATGGCGTTTTCTTTTCTCGAAACAAATGTCACCTTCATATATGGCAACATCATCAGAGTGCAACATTTTAAAGAGCGAGCACACGCAATATGTATGTGAAGATGCTGAGAAAAGAACACGAAAACTTGACAGCCCTGGCACATCGTACTACACGATATGTATTTGCATGTGTACATGCCACATTTTACATATGGAAATGCCAACATATCGTGTAAAGGCAAATTAAATTTGTTTTTGTATAAAGCAGATGCACGTACATACGAAATAGAAATGTTTCTATTTTCATCTGACACACAGGTAGAATCATCTGAGTTTAGTTTATTTCGTTTTCAAAGATCGTTTTTTTTTATACCCGAGCGAACTTGTGCACAAGGGTATTATAACTTTGTTCACATAACTTTTCTACTACCATTTTCGCAACAAGAGATTTCATTCCTCCCCTTTTCTACGTCCTCCGTAAAAGCAACCTTTTGTAAGGGAGTGCCAAACCGCAGCTGCCAATAATTATCTAACCTTGTATTATTGAATCATGGATATAGACAAATGTATACATAAATGATCAGAATGAAAAGAGAAATCGATTAAGCGGTGACTGCCCGTCCGTCCGTCCCTCTGTGCACGCGATAACTCGAGTAAAAATCTAGATATCTTAACGAAATTTGGTACGTGCACTTCTTTCTGGCGTAGGACGGATGGTATTGAAAATCGGAAATATCGATCATCAGAAATACGAAAACTGTGATATTTTAGTAACAACTGAAGATTATTCACTCGAAATTGACATTTGCAATAAGTTTTAGACGAAAAATAAGAATATTATAAATTTTTGGAAAATGGGCGTAGCCACGCCCACTTAAGGCTACATGTGCATATTTGGGCAACCGCTGCACCAATTTCTCTCAAACAGTTCTCGGCCTTGGCACAGCATACCAAATGGCCGAAAAATTTTGAAATCGGGCAATAACCACGCCCACATCCCATACAACGGAAATTTAGAGAAATACGAAGTCTTCTATAAATCAGTAAATATTAAAGCTAATATATTCAAAATTGATGCTTGCAACAATTCTTTATCAATAAATACGTTTATGATAAAATTGTGGAAAGTGGGTGTGGCACCGCCGTGGGTGTTTCCATGAAAATGTCAACCAGGACTGAAAAAATAAAAACAACTGAAAAGGGTTTTTAAGACGAATTAATAAGAGAAAAATACTCAATTTTTATATTATAGAAGCAGTGTTGCCAGAACTTTCTGGGCCAACCGGCTAGATTGGCAAAAAAAAACCGGCTAAAAACGGCTAAACTGTTTCAACTAAATTTCACATGTTTTATTTAAATAAATCATAAGTTGAAAGACTAGTTCTTTGACAGCAAGAATTTGCAATTAGAAAAAACATATGAATGTGGCACATGGTTGCATTTTTTGTCGCCAATAATTTGAATAAACCGGTTCGTCAAATTTAAAAATTTACAAACTTGAGCGATTTATAATAAAAAATGTAAGTAAAGACTTGTTTACTTAATTAGTTTAGTTAATTCTAATGATTTGAAACATACTCGTAACGCAATCTCAACCAGAGTCGATATAGTGCGGCAAAGAAATTGAAACGTATGTTGAAGAAAGTCGGACTAGCAAGAAATATACATGTAGATCCAGTTTCTTGTCCCTCTGAAAGAACTTTAAAATCCTATACAAATTTCTTATGTTTTAAATGCAACCGTGGACACTTGCTGGCAGAGAACCTTGCAAGTTCCTGCAAATTTGCGTTCGTGCAGAAATTTGGAAGTTTCTCTACTTGAGAGAGAGTTTGGGAGCATTTTTTCTTATTAACTGATATTTTGAGTGATAATTTTCGCTGGATTTTCGACGAACAAACCTATTGTCTTCCTAGAGAGTTTTGCTTTACATAGAAATTTGTGCTGGTTCTTTTAATTCAAGTTGGCCTTCGGTTTTTGGAATTTAAATAAGTTCTCAGGAAAAAAAAGTTAGTTTAAGTAAGCCCATATGTGTACATAGTGCTTGAAAATATCCATTTTTCCCTTGCCTTAAAACTTTAAGTGTGGGCAACAATGATGTTTTGTAATTAAGGCAGAATTGAATATACGCTATCTAGGAAGACAATACCTGTAACATTTATTCTTGGAAGTATGTCCAAACACAAACGCCTGTTAAGCAAACAGTGAAACAATTTGTTATTTTCTATGTTTGCGAATAAAACTTCGCACTTCAATTTAAGTCATTGATAACAAACATTTTATGAAGAAAGTCCCCGTTACGGNAAGTATGTCCAAACACAAACGCCTGTTAAGCAAACAGTGAAACAATTTGTTATTTTCTATGTTTGCGAATAAAACTTCGCACTTCAATTTAAGTCATTGATAACAAACATTTTATGAAGAAAGTCCCCGTTACGGCCTTCTTTAGAAAACAAAAATTTGTTTAAAATAAAAATAATCGAAATCGGCCCAATTTTATATAACCCTGCCTGCACGATAACGCTACTAGCCATTTCTAACAGATTTTGGGTCGCTTAGTCAAAAATGTAAACATATATATGTATTTGAATTTTAAGAAAACAAAGAAATAGCAAAATCGGCTAAAAACGGCTAATTTTTTTTACAAAACGGCTAACAAATCGGCTTCCGGCTAAACCGAAATTTCTCCGGCTATTTGCTATTGCAACCGGCTAAATCTAGCCGGAAAACGGCTAAAATGGCAACACTGTATAGAAGTATTTCAGCTTATTGGAATTTGAAAACTAAGAAATGGAAGAGTAAAACTGAATGTCTCTTCGACTCAGTTTTCTCTAATGANTCGGCTAATTTTTATTACAAACTAAATTAAGAGATTTGAAACATTACAATTACATCTTAAAATCAAACTTGCAATAACAACTAACTATAAAAATGAGTAAAAGGAGAAGTTAGAGCTCGAATAACGGTAATTTTTTGATTTGCTTTTGATAGTATTCTAATGTCGCGTACGTTATGCAAAAACATTGTTTGTCTATGTCATTTGTATATTGGCAGTCGCAGGTAATGCAGATTACAATTCTTAAGCGAGAATTCTTCCAGTTAAAGATATACAGTAAAATTTTCTTTCCAACAGAAGTAAACAAAATTTTATTACCCTTTAAAGTTTGTCGCATACAAATGCATCAAAACCAATGTTAATTGCAAAGTTTCCATTTAAATTATTTAGAATAATTGTAAAACAATAAAACGGTGGCGAGAAGAGTTAAAAGAAAATGAAGCAAAGCTAAAAGAGCGCCATTAAAAGGAGGCTGAAAGACAGCGGGCCTGTCGAAAAAGGAAGGCCGTTCCCACGACAGTCGGGTCTACGTAACCGAAACGACCCATATTTATATTTGGCCAAGGACTGTCACTCCAGCAACACTCCCCAAAAACTCTTTGGGGAGCTTGTATGCTGCTACAACAACAACAACAAAAAGGAAGGCAGATGCGGCAAAAGAAGACCCCTTATTACTTCAGGAAAAAAGAAAAAAAGATCGAATTCGTCAGCAAAAATTGCGAAAAAAATTAAATTAAATTAAATTTCTCAATAAACACAATTTATTACTTACGAGAAAAGTTATCGCGTACGTTATGTCGCGTACGTTATTTTTTTTTAATAAAAACTAATCAGAGATAATTTCTATCAAAAAATGGAAGGATTGTAAAGGTACATTATTTAGCTTAGTTTAGGAATTTTTAAAGAAAAGAAAAACTCTCATGATTCGCAGACTTTCGCATATATGTATATATGCCTTAAAACCACTCCTTTTTTTGTCGCGTACGTTATCACCTGGTTTTGAACGGATATTTTCCCCACCAAAGTTTCGAGGCTGCTTAATTTTTTCTCAAACATAGTACCCTTTGGTTGCAACATAACCGTAATCTTTTTTTTTTCTTTTAACTCCTATTTTTGATAGATTTACGTTACTCTATAAGCGTACGAATGTCGCGTGCGGCTGTATGGAAACACCCATATATGTATCTCGGTAACCGTTTTACCAATTTGTACCAAACTCGGTGTGTTTATTGTGCTTGCCACATAGAAACAAAACGTTGAAAATTATTGAAATCGGACTAAAATAGCGGGCGCTTTTTATATAACGGTAAATTTCAGAAATGCTTGAAACTTCAATATTTCGAAATTTAAGGACGCTAATTTACTTAAAATTTATACACTCCTGCTTACCATCTAGCGGTAGCTTTCGGAAAGGTGAAAAACTAATACCAAAAACTTAATACTTGCGCCGGGTATTTAATGTCCGCCCGAACTTAGACTTTCTTACTTGTTAAATAGTTAAATAAATACTGTGAATTTGACAAACATATGCAATTACATATCGTGTAAGAACACCTTAACCAAATTTTTTTCGCCTATGGGATGGTAGATGGTACACTTTTAAGATGCATGCATGTGCATTATACGAGCCTTTTATCGTATCTCTGTATTTCACTAACTCCCTGTGTGAGGAAACCAAATAATGTAATTCTTAACAGAAGTGCCTAAAACTTAACGGTTTGGCCATGTTAAACACAGTTGACGCTAATTTCCGATATTTCTCTTACCAAAGAATCCACAATAGAGTCCATCGTAGCGCCTGAAACTATAATATTTATTAACTAGCGTCGGCAGCTATAAAAACACGTATAGCGTTTCTAAGTTCTTTGGCAAATTACGCTATGTTAGCCATAACTTTTCCTATGTTTTGAGCGCCTTTGTATCAAGACCCCTGGACCGTCTAGGGAATTCATTTATATTTTAAATTGCATTATCGTCGTGTTTGGAACTATGCTGAAAGTTTCAAGTCTCATGAGCAAGTTAAATAAAAGCTCGTAAAAAAGCTTGTAAAAAAGAAATATGTATGCACGTCTTTTCAAAGAAATATGCATATACATAGGTACTTATACATACGTACGTATGTATGTATATATGTAAGCAAGTATTCTTTTTAGAAAAGTAGAGTTTCCTTTTTATTTTTCTTTAAGCGACCGTGTGCTAATTGGTGCAAATATTGTTTTACTTTAGACATGTGATGTCGGTAAATATGGAAAAGGTGTTACTGATTAAGGCACTGAACGCCCTGATCTTATATGATCAACAATGTATGCATATATACAGTATCTGCATATGTATTCAAGCTCTTAATTAGAATCTACATTTATTGTGCGACATTTTTGGTAGGTGAACACAAATTTATTTTCTATACCCGATACGAGTAAATACAAGTACATACTCGATACTTTTCGATCGATACCAAGTGATTTTGGCATCTGTACTTTCTGTACTTTTCAACCAAGTACTGAGTAGGTATCGAAAAACAAATACTCGTATTGAAACTCGATACTAAGGCAAATTTGGTTTCGGAAACTTTTCCTCTATTGTTATTCCGAATATAAAGCGCCTTGGTCTTTATGGCTGTTTAATTGCCAACCAACAAATAAGACAAAGTCGATATAGTGCAAAGAATACACGCTCCAATTGCTTCACCAAAGTCGATTTAATGCGACGTACATAGGGATATTTCATCGATTTAGGCGGTCAAAACCAGTTTGTCAAAATTTTGGAGAAAACTTAAAAAAATAGTCACTTTCGATAGAGAACATTGCAATTAACATTTCCCAGTCCCCCTCACTTTACTAACTTGCACAGCGAACGCTCACCGTTGACCGGAAACAGAATATTCTAACGCTGCTTATAAATAAATTTTCGCTCTCTAGAAAGATCGTCACGGCTTTAAGTTAACTAGTATCGCCCAGTTGCCGAAATTCGACATTTTTTCATACACTTTTAAATTTTGCTTATCACCAATATTGAACGGGACCAAAATCCTCTACCGGTACTCCCTATAAAACCGCAACCTCGGAAAATTAAGTAAATCTTCCTTAAAAAACTTGTATAAAAAATGACCTTTTTATGTTTTATTGAGACGAAAACGAACAGCAAAGCAAAACAAAATAATCGGAGGATGCCAGATCTTTCATACAATTTATTTTATTTAGAATAAATTTGCAAGACTTGTGAATTTTTTTAGAATTNATCGGAGGATGCCAGATCTTTCATACAATTTATTTTATTTAGAATAAATTTGCAAGACTTGTGAATTTTTTTAGAATTCTGAAAAACGTCGGGATGAGTGGGTTAGGAAGTTAAAAATTGAATTTCAGTATGGGCGGGTATCGGGACTTAATATTTTGTCTCATGCCCATCTCTACTCTCAATCCCTGCACCACCTAACGGAAGACAAACACACTGATCCAACAATCATTCAATGCGATTTAGAAATCTGATAGAAAATGGTTCCAATTGAATGATTCTTGCCATTTTATATTATAGATGTAGGTGTATCAAATTCCATTTCCTTATCATAAGTGGTTCCAGATATAAGTGATGTGGAAATTGCATCGGTTCGGTAATGATAACATATGCAGTTGCGTACAATTTCAGAACGTCAGCATAAGCGGATACACAGATAAGCGAAATGAGAAGTTCAGCTTGTATGGGAGGTTCCTCGCCCCCATACATTCAATTCATACCGCTTTTCGCCATAAGTACGGTATTGATAGCATATGTGGCTGTGTCACATTTCAGGACGTTGGCATTAGCGGTTTTAGAGGTATGCGATAGGAGAATTTCAGTTTGTATGGGCGGTGCCTTTTCCATTATCTACCACTTTTCACCGTAAGTACGGCATTGATAGCATAGTTGCTGTGTAAAATTTCAGCACGGTAGCATAAGTGGTTCCAGAGATAGGCGAAATGAGAATTCCAGTTTTTATTTGTGGTGCCAGGCCCCCTTCCATTATTCACCACTTTTTGCCGTAAGTACGATATTTATAGCATATATTGCTGAGTAAAATTTCAGGACGTTGGCATAGGCGGTTCCAGAGAAAAGCGATATGAGAATTTCAGTTTGTATGTGCGGGTGGCACGCCCCCTTTTCCAAAATCTACCACTTTTCGTCGTAAGTACGGTATTAATAGCATATGTGGTTGTGTCAAATTTCAGCACGAAAGTTTTAGCAGTTTCAGAGATAAGCGATAAGAGAATTTCAGTTTGTATGGGAAGTTCCACGCCCACTTTTCCAGTACCTACCATTTTTCACTGTAAGTAGGTTATTTACCATGAACGAACGAATAAAGATCACCCAGCACGGCGTGCGAGAAAAAAGTTATTTTTTTGCAGTGACGTCATTTTTTCGCCGCCATGTGAATGAAACGGAATGAAACCTGTGTGTGAATGAAAGAACCGATTAAAAATTACGTCATCAGCTATTATTTTTTTTCTCAAATGCAATTACAAATACGCGATTGCCGTGCTGGGTGATCTTGTTAGTTGTTTCATGGGTATTTACAATCTATGCATCTGTGCTAAGTTTCAGTTCTCCAGCTTAATTGGTTTTAGAGATATAGTGGTTTTCACATTTTAGTCTATATGTCAGATTTCACCACCCTATGTATCGGGATTAACATTTCTGGATTAGAACAAATTATATCCTTTAAATCGGTGTATGTTTCATTGAAATCGAGTGAACATTGCCTTTAGAAAAGGGATTGCAAAATTTTATTGTGGCGTATTTATATATAGATATTTTTATTTCTGCATTATATTCTTAAAATAGTAGTGATGGATCCGCATACAGAAGGTAATAATGCATTTAAGGGTAAATTTCTTTTAATCATTTTATTAAGCAAAAGTTCAATTTAAATGTAACGAAAATAGCGGTTTTCAACGAGTATTTTTTGTTAATTTTTGTGAATATTAAGGAATTTGTGGTATCCCCGGGAGAGATCGCGTTGTTATTCTTTGTTCAATTGAAAGCTTAGAAATTTGGCTAATATAGTGTGAAAAGACTGCCCGCAGAAAATGGCAGATAAGTGGTATTTCTTAACTTAGAAAATGTATTAAGGAAAAATCAAAAAACGCAACTAGTATATAGTAACACTACTTTAGATCTATTTTAACACTAAAACTAAACTTTTTAGATGAATTTGAGGCCGCTGAACTAAAATATGAATCCATTTAATTTAACAAATAAATAGTTTTCGAGATATTAGCAAAAGTCATGTTTTCTAGGACCTTTCGGTCCTGTTGCTAGAAATCTGCGGGAATGTAGGGCGAACCCAACTATGTTATATATTTCGGAATAAACATTTGTTTTCCTTTACATTGGTGTTATATAAGTGATTATTAAAAAATAGTTTTGGGTATACAAGCGTTTAAATTTATATAAATGTCAATTTAGATAAGTGAACGATATTTCAGTAAATATTGTATCCAAATTGTTAAAAATTTGTATGTAAAGTAAAATTTTGGACAAAAATAGGATTATTATAAAATTTTTAGAAAATGGGTGTGGCCCCGCCCACTTATGTTGAAATGCTGTATCTCAGTATCCGCCTTGCTTAGGCTATATCTAACATACTGCTAAAAATTCTTGAAATCGGGCGATAACCACGCCCACTTCCCATATAACGGTAATTTACAGAAACGCGAAAACTGCGATAAATCAATAACTACTGAAGCTAATTCACTCTAAATCGATTCTTGGAACAACCTCATAGCATTAAATATTAAATATGGCTCATTCCATCTCAAATCACCCAGGCCGGGTGAAAGTGAATTTAAGTTTGCGATAAAACTCACAGGGATTGTTCCTTGAACAATTTAAGGATAGCGTATTTTTTCTTTTTGCTCAGAAATGCGAATTTTTCGAATAATGAATTTTTTTCTTTTTGAGTACGAACGCTTCTTTTCCTCTCTTAATAGCAACTTTTGATGAAATCGTTTATAACTGCCGCAAAAAAGCAAGGATTCTAGCGATTTTTTTTTTAATTGCAGATATTGATCTACTGAATCGATCTAGTGAACTAAACTTCAGTAATTGTTTATTAATAATTAATTATTGTTTATAAACAAAAAAAAAATATATTTTTTTCAAATTGATTTTTTTCAAATTGCCACATCTTTTTTTCTCTCAAACTTTTTAGTCTATTAGGTAGGGAATAGTATAAACTATTTTCAGTATGAGTAGCAATACGCTAAAATTCGTCGTTTTCGAGTTATGATTTTTTTTCTGAAAATGCACTTATATTATGCTAGCAGATCTTCGTGCCAGTTGAGGGCACAAAAATTGTTGCCCATTATGACAAAATTTCCTTGCTGGAAATTTTTTAAGGTTGCCCGATCAGAGCCAAAAGTTTTTCCCAATTGGCCTCTAATTTTGGCCCAATTGGGGCCCAATTAGCGATTTGCCCAATCTATCGAAGATTTCCCCAACCAGTGCTCACAATTTGCTCAAAGTGAACATGCTTACGCAATTAAAACGTTTTTATCGATAAAATAACACATACACACATCAAAATTCCCTACGAAAAAAAATATTTTTTAATTTTTTTCTTGAAAAATTTTCCATATACAAATTTTTTGATAAAAAAAATTAGTTTTTGAAAATATGCCATTTCAAAAAAATTGGAAAAGATCACAATGTTAGCTCTGTTAACATTACAAAAATGTAGTTTTATTACATTGGGTGCGTTCAAGCTACGTAATAATTACCGCAATATTGCAGACTTGTTGCTTTCCTGATGACATGTTGCTGATGCTCAACTTAAACTTTTCTAAAATGTTGCAGAAACTGCGTAGTAAAAGTTTGTATGTTGCTTTTGATTTGCCAATAATGTGTAACTGATTGTGAAAATTTTATACCCCCAAATTTTTGCGTAGAACGCGATGTTAAGCTCACTGAGTAAAGGTTCAGTTATGCATACATATGAGCTTTGCGTGTAAGCGGTTACATTACATATGTAAAAGTCTGTTAAATGAGCTTTGCGTGTAAGCGGTTACCCAACGCACAGCATTACATATGTAAAAGTATGTTGATTTTTGATATCTACATAAAATGACATGCTATGCTGTGCAGTGTAAAGTTTGCATAACTAAGCTTTAACTCTATGGGTTTGACGCGCGTTAGCATGTGAAGGCCTTGATCAAAATGCAAGGAAATACATACGCAGAAAAGGCTAGCGGAAAATACAAAGGGTAGTGGGAGTCTAGCTCTGTTAGTAAAGAATATAATCAAGGTAGGTTAGGTTAGGTTAGGTTCCACTGGCCGGCTGATGCCCCTTACATAGACCCTTTGTAGTTCCAGATGGAAGTCCGTTTTACTGCGATCTTAAGTAGTCGTCATATAGGACGTCAACGCTTTTCGCGAAGTTCAAGAGATCCTTAATATCCAATTTTGAATCCTTCTCTAGTCCTTTAGACTGCGAAGCTTCGAGGTATCTAAGAGGAGTTCTAGCTAAGGCCGGGCAGAAACAGAGGAGGTGTTCCAACGTCTCACTCATGCCTTCCTCCCTGCACTTCCTGCATGTGTCATTGCACTAATGCCCATTCTGTTTGAATGGGATGCCAGTAGGTTGTGGTCCGTCATTAGGCCAACAACTGTCCTGCAATTCTTACGTGACCGTGTAAGAAAGGGGTGTTTCCTTTGCTGCTATTGCACATGATCTTGTGGGTTTTGCATGTCGCTAATGCGTTCCATCTCACCCTGATCCGGCACCCAGCTACTTGGGAAATTTTATTATAGATCGTTTTTAGCGACTTCTGTATTTCCTGTACTTGTTCGCTAACAAGACGGATGGCACTTTTGGCAATCTCATCAGCTATTTCGTTGTCCATAATGCCCTTGTGATCCAGTATACATGCAGCCGTTTACCCTCGGCCGCCCTGTCTACTGCTTCCCTGCTTCTAAGGACATTTTATTACGCAATACGACGTGAGATTATAGCGTTAGTTGCCACTTGGCTATCGACATATGTATATACAGATATTTTTAACCCTGGAAGGTCATGGTTCATCGTTTCGACGACGCGAGTTTTTATTTTACCGTTATCGCTGTTTTCCTTTGTTTGTATAGTGCTAATTTTTCGTACAGCGCTAGACGGTGTTGTGCTGTTGATGAGTGCGGTTACTTAGATTCATGCGCTTCGTGTAAGTACTTACTTTTTTCAATGTGCGTAGTCGAAACGACGAGGGATGAACTTTGTGTATGTTTTACGTTCATGTTTTCAAAGTAATTTTCTTAAGTTTTTTTTTTATTTGTTTATATATTTTACTTGTGCAGTTATAACACACGATGAATGCAACAAAAAGTTATACCGAGGAAGAAAAAAAAAGCGCAATTTGTTCCCCTTCTAAGCGACGCTCAACAAATCATCCTGTGCAAAATGCCAAAAGAGTCTCTGTGGAGAGCATAAAATAGAGCTTTGCGCCTCTTGCACAAAATGAGAACTGCCCTATCTGAAAATTTTTTTTTTAGTTCATAGTATTACTTATAAGAAAAAAACACTTTAAATGAATTATATGTACTTTAAGTTATTTATTTTTTACAACGCTTTTATCAACTTGCAATGTTGTGTTCCAGAAACTTTCAATGTTGTGGATCCAGAAACTTTCAATGTTGTGTTCCGACACCAAAGCAAAGCTTTGAAAAGCTCCTATAAAAAAGCATAGTGAATAGGGCGAGGTAGATGACATCTAGATGTCGCCCTATGTACTACGTTTGCTACACCGGAAATAGACGACACGCCATTTNAGTTGGTAACTAGTTCGTGGGGACAGTTGGTAACCAGTCGGGGACCAGTCCGGGTCAAGTTGGGAACCAGTTTGGGACTAGTCCGAAACTACTTACCTTAAGCTCCTGTGGCCGTTTTAAGGGTAATTCTTGGGCTCCTGCACTGCCGCTCGGG
>NW_016157399.1:124206-136984 GCF_001687245.7 Rhagoletis zephyria
GCATGCGCTCCACGTTTTTCATTTTCAATTTCATAGATTGTTTATAATGACTTTTGCTAAAATTTCAAAATCAAAAGTTATCAAAACAAATTCTATGGGACTGAGAAGTATTATTTTCGACTTTTTAGTCCATTTATAAAAGCGTTGTATATTAAACAGTTTTTTTTTTATTATTTATTATATTTTCTAATTAATGTTTTGTACAAAAAGCCAAATGAATCAGAGCTGTGAAATATTGAATTACAATCAAAAGACTAAAGAAAAACTACTTGATATTTTTTGTTTAAAAAAATATTAACAAAATAATGTGAACATAATAATTTTTGTGCATTTTGACACACAGCTTAATTTAATAACGCCTTTTAGAAATGCCGTCGTCGAATCGACGAAGGATGACCTTTGCGTTATAAAAATGACGACGTCCTTCCAGGGTTAATATAGTTTCCTGCGTTGCTAGCTATCTCAGAAGCTTTCCCTATAGCGAAGACGTCCGCATGGAAAATACTGCAGTACTCTGGAAGCTTGAAGGGTTGTCTGAGGTCTAGCTCAGCGCAATAGACACCGGCGCCCACTCCATCAGCAATTTTTGGTCCATCCGTGTAGATGTTGTACGTTCCGCTGGCGGGTCGCATGCTCCTGCGCCATCCCACCCTTTTACTTAAACGGTTCGAAGCCATCGATTTCCCACCGTATTTTTTCTTCCGTTATGATGTCCGGGGCGACATTTTACACGCTATCTCCTAAAAGTTGCTGAACTATGCTGTCTGTACACCCCGGAAAATGTGTGTTGACCAGGTCTTCCAGTGAGTCATCACTGCTTCAAGTAAACTCTCCAAATTTTTTGCGTAGTAACCTTGGAGTATTCGGGTTCTTGGATAGCAATTTCCTTAGCCTGGCTACCTTGGTTGTCTTTTCTACATTTTTGTATTCTCTCCAGCAGAACTCGTGATCGGCTACCTTGGCCAGTTTTAAGAGTTCTCTAACATGTTTTCTGAGTGCTCCGAGCCCCCCGTTCCACCAAGGCGGCTTTGAACCGCTTTGCAAGTAGCGGAGGACGTGCGATGCGATAAGCTTTGTTTAGAGTGTTGGTAAGTGTGACTACCAGTTTCTCCAATTCAGAGTGGGAGCCACTTACCCTATACTTGGGTAAGTTCTTCCTCACTACCCTTTCTTACAATTCCCAGTTTATATTCTTGGGATTTCTGAAAGTTTCGCTTTTTGTACGGGCTGAGAATTTTATCTGAAATCCGACATAGCTATGGTCAGAAAAGGAGGTTGTTCTAAGCACTACTCAATTTTCTACTTCGATTCCCCCACTAGTGTAGAGTGTTATGTCAAAAACGTTCTTCGAGGTAGGGACAATATAAGTTGGTTCCTCACCCCGGTTAGTTTTATCTATTATTAAGTTTAGTAAAGACTCACCCCTTTCGTTGGTATCTCCACTCCCCCATACCGTGTTTTGCGCATTGGCATCCGCGCCTATGGTGAGTGGACGTTTCGCCTTCTCGGCCTCTCCCACCAGCCTCCAGAGCTCGTTTGGTGGCACCTCATTATGCAAGGAGTATTGTGTCATCTCGGCCGCTGTGGTGTAGTGGTAAGCAGTGCGCGCTTCCACTCCGCAACGCCTGGGTTCAAGCCCTGGTCAAAGTAACATCGCAAAAAAATATAGAAAAAAGGTTTTTTTTTAACAGCGGTCGTCCCTCGGCAGGCAATGGCAAACCTCCGAGTGTATTTCTGCCATGAAAAACAGCTTCTCAAAAAAATACAATCGCCGTTCGGAGTCGGCGTAAAACTGTAGGTCCCTTTGTGTGACAACATCAAGGCGCACGCCACAAATCGGAGGAGAAGCTCGGCCAAACACTAATATATGTGTAAGCGCCAATCTATTATTATTATTATTATTGTGTCATCTTTACCATCCTTCACAGCCACCAACGTCTGGTCATCTGAAGAGAAATTAAGATCAATATAAGAGTGTATAATTTTTTGACCAGTATAGCTGTTCTGTTTGTTGCACTCAGGATATGCGTATAGTATGTTTGCGTCCAGATACTACGTTTCCCGACGCTATCCATGGCTCCTGGACTTGAGCCACATTGTAGCCGATCCTCTCTATATTGAGGGGGAGCTCGGCAGAGGCGACCTTGCTTTTATGTAGATTTACTTGAAGAACCTTCCTGCAAGGATGAGGATTCTTCTCGGGGTCGGGTAGAATCTCCGGTTCACCCCTCTCGGTCTCCTGGAGCTTTAGGGCGGCCTCCAGGATCTCTCCCAGATCATTCTCAACCTCTCACTCCTCCAGTGTGTTCTCTTTGTGTTATCGGCCAGGTTTCGTTTCTTAAGGCGAAGGTATACGCTGCCTATGCCCCACGCCATCTTCCCGAACCTGGCGTATAAAATGTCTTCGGCCGGTTTGTTTATTTGGAAGATATAGTTTTGGCTGCCATACTCCTTACCGGAGTTGATGACCTTTAACACCCTCCAATCTCCCGTCGGCACGTCTGGATTCTGTCTCTGCAGAAGCCGGAGCACGTTCTCCGGTTTTACCGTGCAGGGTTTGAGCACCTTCGCTTTCGGTATGAACGGTATGCAGCTGTGGTCCACAATCTACAAGACGGCGCCACCCAACCATTTTCGCCATGAGCGCATCCAGCAGCTTAAGCTCTACTGAGACATTTGGCCCAGCGGATTGCTACGGTCAATGAGTGCCAGGATTAGATGTCTCCTGGCTATCTCACTGGCTGTTGCCGCCGCTTTCGTTGTTGTCGTTTTTTCTTCTTCGAGCCTGACGTTTGGCTTTGCAGCGTCGTGTCTGCGCTTCGATCTTTTGGCCGGCCTTGCTGAATCCCTTTCAGCAGACAGCTGTCTTTTAGCCGTGATTCCTTTTTCGATCCGGTTTTCGAATCCCGGATCCGTGAAAGTGAATCGTGGCCTTGCCGCGTAGTACGCCCGGTCTTCCTTCATTTTCCCCTTAGCCCAAGCCAACCTTTCCTCCTCTTCCTTTTTTCGGTTGGACTTGCAGCTAAGTCTCTCGTGGACTTTGACCGCCGCCTTTTATATAGCTTTAGCCTTCAAGCCCTCCTTACTGGGTTTTGCCCTACGACCTCCGTCTTGTGCGTTATGGTGGATTACAGATCCGCCGGCTCTCGTCATTGTGCTTCTGGATGCTCCATATAAATTGTACGGGCATGAGGACTTTTGACAGTTGTTGGGCGCCTGAAGCGCCAATTAAAGGACGGCAGTAACACACGTACAAAAATTCACACACATGAGCGGGCGGCAAAGCGACGAGCATAGCGAAGAAAACAAAAACAAAATCACATTAAGTTGACTTCAGCCCTTCGCTTGAATTCTATGCGCTGACATATTTACGCACGTACACTACGTCGACACTCAAACACACAAACCCGTATTGGCTATCTTAACAGCTGCACATATGTACATCCCCTGCAGTAAATCGCGCTAGTTCAGAACTAGCGCAGAACTAGCTCTTTAAGATGCAGTACTGGTTCTCGATCTATCCCAAATCAATGCTTTCAACTGTCTCTTTTTTTACATGGCGATGTCCTACGAAGTGGAAATTGCACCTCTGCAGAACTTTCGAGCTAGTTCTGAACTGGTTCCATTTTCGACAGTTCTGGGACAATAAGTTTTTTATGAGAAAAAATTATATTCAACAATTTTTATTGAGCTCGAGGCCGTTTTTTAATGAAAATTTGTTGTGGGAAAGCAACGATAATTTGAAAAAATGGTAGAAGTGATAGCTATTTCGGAAACCACCACATTTCCTCATCAGACTTCTTTCAGTAGGATTCGAACCGACGATCCCACTGACTCAGCCAGTTGCCTATGCACCGTGCTAAGTACGCCTTGTAAATTATCGTTTGCTTTTTTCCACTATTTTCATTTTATTTATGCCAACACAATCAAGCGCAGCTATTCCGCTGCAATTCACTTGATCATGTGGTTGTTGGTATTGTTGGTTTTGCTAATAATTCTATTTTTAGAATGTTTAACTTTTAGGTGTGCTCGTCCTTAAGTTATTTGTTTTTTTGTTATTTTTTGGCCCTATAACAATTATATTCAACAATTTTTATTGACGACCTCGAGCTCAATAAAAATTGTTGAATATAATTGTTATAAGGGCAAAAAATAACAAAAATTTTTCCATTTTTCCATTTTGGACAGATCTGCGACAATAAGTTTTTTATGAAAAAAATTTTGATTATTCGATTAGTCGATTTTTTGATTTTTTTTTTTAATTTGATTTATTTTATTATTTTACAGATTGCATTTTATTTAGTTTCTTATTCTTTTATTTTATTTATATTAAATTTGATAATTTTCTCTTCAATTTTTAAGTGATTTAAATTTATTAAATTTGAAAATCACAACTGCTCCACCGCGATTTGAACTCGCGACCAGCGATGTTGAAGTCGGAGGTCTTCCCGCTGAGCTATTTAAGTATTGTACGAGAAGTGAGAATTTGTGCATTTACTTCTCACCAGAGCGCAATTAGCACACCAAAAGTTTCAACTGTCCCTCTCTGCAGCCGTTTTGCACTAGTTCGGGCACGGTTGCCACACACTTAGAAGAAATGTTATCAACATTTTTTAAAAAGATTACCAAAAAGTTACCAAAATTATTAAAAGCATTTTTTTCTTTTTTTTTTAATACACAATGGGCGTTACATTTATACTTTCGAGTTTATATGAAAGTTGCCGTGCAACTGTTTTATTTATCTATCGATTATCTTTGTTAGTAGCTTGACCTCATCACTCCTCTTTTATTTTTATAATTTTTTCCCCATTAACGAGCCGTACTCTGTAGAAGTTAAATGCGAAAAACCTGTCCAAACCTGTCCAAAATTTCTTTAAAAAATATCCCCCATTTTTTTACAAGAGAAAAAACTTATTTTATTTTCAGTAGGATTTCTGAAGTGGAAAAACTTTTTTTTAGCTGAATAAAGATAAATTGCAAATATCTCGAAAGGTTGTCCAGAGGAAAAAAATTTACTCGACTTTCGGAATCAGCGAGCAGAGTGCAGAACAAAAATTAAAATTTGTGATCCATTGATTGATTCATAGCTTTTCATCCCTTTAGACCACTTCCTTGTATTTTTATTTGATTAAATTTAAATATATTTTATAACCAATTTTTATTTTTTTAAAGCAATTTAAAATAAACTTTAAATCGAAAAACCAACTTTAACGTTTTAAATAAACTACTATGTAGTTCGAAAAAAATCTATTTTGGGGCAAGGATAGCTTCATTATTCCTCAGACTATTATTAAAATCTCGTCTGCATGTCGTTCAGACAATTTTTGGAGGAAAATGTAACTAATAATAATCTAAGAAATTTGCAAGACCGCAGCCTACACCAAAACCTTTGCTTCCCATCGCACATGGTTATTTAGATATGTGCACATCGTCTATCATAAATCACAATTTCGTATCTATCATCAAAAACAAATTCATTCAATAAGAAATTAGCTGTGTATATGTCATTTTGCCGCAGATATTGTATGATATTCAAAAATATTTTAATGTATTTAAGCATTTTGTCTGAAAGTTACCAAATGAGATCAGAACTTACCAAATTACCAAAGAGAATAAATGTTACCAATTTGGGGAACATTTTACCAAAGCGGCAACCGTGGTTCAGAGATAGTTCTGAAATATATAGGGTGGAACTAGCGCTTTAACAGACCGTCTTTAAATTTTGCTGCAGGGGTATGTTCCCTACAAATTTCAGAACTGTCTCTTAACTACTGCAAAAGGGATGCAGAGCTGGACGGTTGAAACTCAAATGTTGCAAGTTGCACTGTCATAAATGTTACTCATCCTGGTCATGTGAAAGCTGACAAAGGATGCACAAATATACCATACTATAGTATTTTTTCGATTTTCTTATACTCTAAAACTAATAACAAACTGTTTTCGATTATTTAATAGTATGTATGTAATTCTCTAGTTTACGGGGCAACTGCTAAAATATTTCCAAAAAAGTCGTTATCGGTAACATTAATGTCATTTTTATACATATATACGTACGTATAAAATTGAATGCAAAATATAACCATAAAATTTAGTTAAGTTACACTTAACAGCAAAAGTCTGCGTACACCATTTCTTTTTTAAATATTCACAGTATATTGAGAGTTAAAATTTGTTTGTTATTATTTTAGTTTTCATTATAAACGGCCTCAAGCTCAATAAAAATTGTTGAATATAATTGTTATAAGGCAACGATGGGCAGAGAGAGCTTTTACTCTGCATGAATCTATACAAAATGTATAGAAAGCTTAAAAAAGCTTTGCCCGCGGGCAAGGCAATGCCGTTCAGTGTTATAAGGCCATACTTAAATAACAAAACAAATAACTTAAGGACGAGCACACCTAAAAGTTAAACATTCTATCCGCCCAATTCTGTGTTTCCTTGATAATTTTTTGTTAAGAAATTTTATCAAGTAAAGGCTCCCTTCGCATTCTGTATCAATATTTATAAAACAAAAAGCTCTATGATTTCCACATGAGTGGAATTGACTTCCACATGAGTGCAACTGATTTCATTGTCACATATTAAAAATATGAATTTAAAAGCAAAAAATCTTTTGACTGCCGTAGCCGAGTAGGTAGAGATGTCGACTATAATTCCGTGTGTCGCAGGTTCAAATGCCGGCACATGGAGTATTTAATTGTTAGAAACAAATTTATGAATATACAAAATTTATACATTTCACATGAAATTTCAATTTGTCAATAGCATTTTCAATCTTGACAATTTATCAAAAAAAGAGCTTTTGATTTCTGTGCTAGAATACCAATTCTTGATGAATAATAAAAAATTTACAAATTATAAAGATTTTCAATGGCCGCATTTCTTTATTCATTCTGAACGTTTGGAATAAACTTTTTTGTTTACTTATTCTTTAGAATGTTCCTGATGATATGTTAACATATATTTCAAACGTATTCTGTTTGTTCCGGCTGTGAAATGGGATTATCCGGAATGTATAAAGAAACGCAGCCAATATATCAAGTGCACAGAATCGGGCTGTAAAAATCAAGACTAAATTGCACTGGAATAGCTGCGCTTGATTGCGGTTGGCTCACATGAAAAAAGTGGAAAAAGCAACAACAATTTACAAGGCGAACTTAGCCCATTGCGTATGCAACTCGAGGAGTCAGCTGGGGTCGTCGGTTCGAATCCCGCTGAAGAAGTCTGAAAATGTGGTGATTTCCGAAATAGCTATCACTTCTGCCATTTTTTTAAATTGTTGTTGCTTTTCCACAATAGTTTTTTGTTAAAAACGGCCTCAAGATCAATAAAAATTGTTTAATATAACTATTTTATAATAATATCAGCATGCTTAAAACAAAATCATATAAAGCGTGTTTTAAAACTTTATACAAAACAAAGTTAAATTTAACGATTTTCCATCAAAATGTTTGACCTTTTAATCAGATTTAAAAAAATAAACAAAAGTGGTAAACAATCTCACTTTGAAATGGGGGTGCTATTGATTTGAACCAGGGTTGTTGCGTTAATTTTAATTCGCATTCGCTTTCATATTCGCAATAATCCAGCTTTTGCGAAAGCGAATATTTTGCAAGTGGACCGATAAAAGGTATATATGGCAAAAAAAATATTACATATTGTAGCCAATATTTTTGCCTGTGGTCGTAGGAGTATTTGTGTATCAAAACTGGTCAAATGTCATATTTATCAACTTGGATAAAAATGTCTTTAAAATATTATTTCTTAAGCTATATAACCGAGCTATCAATGGGCAGCCATAAAAGTTCCTACTTCTACTTGACCTTTGACGTACGTCAAAGAGAATATACTCCTTTTAATAATATTTTTTTCTGTGCTTTAAATACCTGCTTTGGGTTCTTTCTATTATTCTTTTCTTGTTATGACTTTTTGGACCAATCTTAAAAAAAAGCTACTAGACACAAATGAAGAAAGTGTGCACTGTTATTCTTAACAAAATTTTCGTGATTTGCTTTTGATGTTATAGGCCGCATACACGGTGCGTCTGACTCGTGAGTCGGTTTGGATGTGTTTGTGAAAATAAATATGTGTTAGTTATACCAACATGACTCCCGGCATAACTCTGAATGATTCAACTGTGTGTAGTCGAAGGCGAGTCAACACGTACACAAATGATTCGCGAGTCAGACGTACAGCATATGCCACCTATTACAATTATTTGTTTGTTATTTCAAATGTGGCTCTTTGGGGAATTTATTTTTGGCAAACATTTTAAAAACAGTAGTTTTGTTTACTTGTTGGATAATATTTTTTTCATAGGGATATACATTGGATCCTTGGCTAAAAACTTCTGTGGTAAAACTGTCCCTTCTTTGCTATTTATAGTCAATTAGTAAGCTCCTTCAATAGGGATTTCCAGTAGAAATGATCAACGTCTAGCTATAAAAAGAATCGATGCTCAAATAATTAAAAAGCTATAGGTCTGACCTTTAATTAGATAAGAATTACGAAACTATCTGTTATTCAAATGCTTATAAGAAAACGGGATGCTTTAAAAAAAATAACAATATTCTGATCCGATTCGGCTGGCAGCCACGACTTTGAAAACAGAATTTTGTTCAAAAATAATAATCTNGTTGATAAAAGCGTTGTAATAATAATAAAAATGAATTACGAAAACTAAAATCGAAAAGTGCTCTAAAGTTACAGGTTCTCCAAATTCTGAAACAACATGACATATGTATCTGGTTTGGCTTATAAGCGCTGTTTAAACAACGATCTCGCCATTATGCTAGATTCTAGTTATTTTTTTTTTAAATACTTGACATCCGCATTCGCATTCGCATGCGTGGATGTTAGCTGTTAGATATTCGCATCCGTATTCGCATCCGCGGATGTTTAAAATTCCACATCCGCAACATCCCTAATGTGAACGATACTGTACATACGTAAATATATCACTGAGCTTGCGAAATGTGTGGTTATGCAGTGATTTTTCTTTAATTTGTTTTTCATTTTAACTATTTTTCGTTAAGTTTTTAGTTAAGTACTATGTCTCATACTCCATAAACCGTTTAAATTCAAATTCTTAACTGTACTGCCAGCTTGATAAAACTCTAAAAACTGTCTTAAAATTTCAAACTTTTTAATCAGAGATTTTTTATAAATATTTCGAGTATTCTGTTTTGTAGCCCATCAAATTTTAGTATAGTAAATAGCCCAGTAAAATTAGATAAATTTGATAGGAAAAAAAATAAAAAATTTTTAACATCTATTTTTTGATGCAGTTTACTTCTATTTGACACGTAGATCATGGATCCACAGTCTTGCCCCTAAATTTCATTTGGCAACATTCCGCCATCTTAGATTTAGTTTTTTTTTAATTTTTTTTTGCGATTTGCATTGCTTATTTTGCATTTTTCGTAAAAAATGGTTAAATACAAATATGTAGAGAATTTAATTTCCCACATTTGTTATATAGAAGGTTTTTTAAAAACAGCATTTTTTATTGTAAAAAATTAGCAAAAACTGCGAATAAATTTTACATTGTCATGGTTTTCGCCATTTTTTGACAATTTCTGTTGAAAATACATAGCATATTGAAATTCCAAAGATGTAGAGAATTTCATTCTCCACAAATTTTGTACCTNTGAATTACGAAAACTAAAATCGAAAAGTGCTCTAAAGTTACAGGTTCTCCAAATTCTGAAACAACATGACATATGTATCTGGTTTGGCTTATAAGCGCTGTTTAAACAACGATCTCGCCATTATGCTAGATTCTAGTTATTTTTTTTTTAAATACTTGACATCCGCATTCGCATTCGCATGCGTGGATGTTAGCTGTTAGATATTCGCATCCGTATTCGCATCCGCGGATGTTTAAAATTCCACATCCGCAACATCCCTAATGTGAACGATACTGTACATACGTAAATATATCACTGAGCTTGCGAAATGTGTGGTTATGCAGTGATTTTTCTTTAATTTGTTTTTCATTTTAACTATTTTTCGTTAAGTTTTTAGTTAAGTACTATGTCTCATACTCCATAAACCGTTTAAATTCAAATTCTTAACTGTACTGCCAGCTTGATAAAACTCTAAAAACTGTCTTAAAATTTCAAACTTTTTAATCAGAGATTTTTTATAAATATTTCGAGTATTCTGTTTTGTAGCCCATCAAATTTTAGTATAGTAAATAGCCCAGTAAAATTAGATAAATTTGATAGGAAAAAAAATAAAAAATTTTTAACATCTATTTTTTGATGCAGTTTACTTCTATTTGACACGTAGATCATGGATCCACAGTCTTGCCCCTAAATTTCATTTGGCAACATTCCGCCATCTTAGATTTAGTTTTTTTTTAATTTTTTTTTGCGATTTGCATTGCTTATTTTGCATTTTTCGTAAAAAATGGTTAAATACAAATATGTAGAGAATTTAATTTCCCACATTTGTTATATAGAAGGTTTTTTAAAAACAGCATTTTTTATTGTAAAAAATTAGCAAAAACTGCGAATAAATTTTACATTGTCATGGTTTTCGCCATTTTTTGACAATTTCTGTTGAAAATACATAGCATATTGAAATTCCAAAGATGTAGAGAATTTCATTCTCCACAAATTTTGTACCTAAATTTGTTTTGTGGGACGCTTAGATCACGGCCGGGAACGCGACAAATATGGCGATTTACGGGATGCGTCGTAAAACTCAATTCCACGCCACCGCTGAAGTAGAGTATTTCGGCGCGTTTCGTTTTTATCGTGGTTTCCCCAGAAGGCCTAATCCACGGGCAGTGTTTTTTGCTTTTTAATGAAAGCAGGTGAAGGTCGGGAAATGAGTTTTACGGCGCATCCCGTACATCGCTATGTTTATCGCGTTCCCGGCAGTGATCTAAGCGCCATTCAAAACAAATGTAGGTACAAAAGTTGTGGAGAATGAAATTCTCTACATCTTTGAAATTTCAATATGCTATGAATTTTCAATAGAAATTGTCAAAAAATGGCGAAACCGTGACAATGTAAGCTTTTTTCGCAGTTTTTGCAAATTTTTTACAATAAAAAAATGCTATTTTTAAAAAACCTTCTATACGTATAACAAATGTGGGAAATTAAATTCTCTAAATACCTGTATTTAAAAATAAGCCTGCAAATTGCGTAAAACCAAAAAAAAATTAAATCTAAGATGGCGGAATGTTGCCAAAGGAAATTTAGGGGCAAGACTGTGGATCCATGATCTACGTGTCAAATAGAAGTAAACTGCATCAAAAAATCGCTGTTACAAATTTTTTACTTCTTTTCCTACCAAATTTATCTAATTTAATGGGCTAATCGCTATATTTGGCACGTTCTCGGCCATGATCTAAGTGCCGTACAAAAAAAAAAAATGTAGGTATAAAAGTTGTTAAGAATGAAATTCTCTACAACTTTGGGATTTAAATATGCTATATGTTTTCAACAGAAATTATCAAAAAATGGCAAAAACCGTGACAATTTAAAACTTTTTCGCAGTTTTTGCTAATTTTTTATAATAAACAATTCTGTTTTTAAAAAAACTTCTATATAACAAATGTGGGTAATTAAATTCTCTTCATATTTGTATTTAACCATTTTTTACGAAAAATTCAAAATAAGCTTGAAAATCGCAAAAAAACCAAAAAAACCTTAAACCCAAGATGGCGGGATGATGCCAAATGAAATTTAGGGGCAAGACTGTGGACCCATGGTCTACGTGTCAAATAGAGGTAAACTACATCAAAACATTGCTGTTACAATTTTTTTAAGAAGAAGTCTAAATTTACTGGGCTAAAAGTGTAATATTGCATCTTAAACGAAAATATTTAAATAGGAGAATACCTTCAAGTCGTGCGTAGAAAGAGTTATAAAAAATCAGCGCGATTAATTATTCTAAATTTAATGGGCTTTAGAACTGCATATTTATAAACTTTGATTTAAAATATTGAAGTTTTTATAACAGTTTCCAGAATTCTATTAAATTTCCAACACAGTTAGAAACGTGAATTTATTTGTTTATTTTATAATACTTATGAGTAATTCTTAAATAAAAAATTTACGAAAAATATTTAGCATGAAAACCATTGTGAATATTCCAAATTCTATATATTCTTAATTCGATGCCGGAGAGTATATCTATTACGTTTCAATAAACTTAATACAATTTAACGCTGAGTTACCACAGATAATCATTCAATATAGCACCGTTTTTCTCATTTTCTGAAAGGATTTAGGGCCAATTTCACAGTGCATAGTTAACTCAGATTTTTGTACTGAAAATCTCTAGTTAACTGCCGATTCTGAGTTAACTACGCATTGTGAAATTGGCCCCTAGTTTAGACTTTTAATTATAAGTTACTGTTTATACTGTTTTTAAGAATAACAGTTTTAGAAAATGAAGGAATAGCTGACACTTTATGTTCCTAATTTTAAAGCCCAGTTTGCCTAAAAAAGTAAATTAGTGCAAACCAAATAGCTCTTTAAACATAAAATGAAGTACATGTTTTTTATTTACAAAATTGTATGCGTGCTTATTTAAAGGAAAGGCTCTATACTATACTCCTTAGATCCAGCTCAAAACTAACCAAATTTTTTTCTAGTCTGGAGGTAACTCTTTTTGAACTATCTAGGAACTGTTGTTTTATGAACTGTCTAGAGCCATCTAAGCCAGAGTCAGCTCAGAACAAGTTCAAAAGTTCTGCAGGGGGCGACAATTGTCACTTCGTAGGACATCGCCATGTTAAACAAGTAAGAAAGTCTAAGTT
>NW_016157399.1:138110-164522 GCF_001687245.7 Rhagoletis zephyria
CTTAGTTGCAGCTTCGTCCATGGTTGATGAGCCCCAGGTAGCAAACATTGAAGATCGGCCCTCTTCGTCAGCATCGCGTGTACAAAATCGCCGCAGAAGCTGCAATTTAGAAACTGAGCGTCTAGAGCTCCTAAAAATGCAGGCAAAAAACGAAAAAGAAAAAAAGAGGGACTAAAAAAAATTGATAGAATTGAAAAGGCGGCGTACAAAAATTACGACATTAATAAGAAATTGCTGCACATAAATCAACAAAAATAAATATTTTTGGAAAGGCAGGCTAGGGAAGCCCATGAACTACATTTGTTGAAGGTAGGGGTTGAGCAATTAAAAATAGCTAAATTAAGAGGCTATTTGCAAGACCAGAACAGCTCGTGAATGGAGAACTGATGTTTATTTCACAAACATTGAAAGGGCTTTAATTTAATAATTTGAAATATTTTTTAATTTAATTTTACAACATGAAGCAATATTTTTTTTTTTTATTAATTATAAGTTTTGCAATCCCTAATTTTAAGACCACATGAAGTGATATTTTTTTTAAATTAACTATTTTGAAAAACCTAATTTTAAGAGCACATGAAGTGATACTTTTTTAAATTAACTATTTTGAAAAACCTAATTTTAAGAGCACATGAAGTGATATTTAATGAATATTAAATATAAGTTATTTAACCATTGAAAATAAAAGAAGACTGAATGAAGTACAAATAATTAAATGTGAGTTAGAGTTTTTTATTTCTATTAAATGGATAACAAAATATTATTGCGAATTCTTCTGGCGGCATCCTCGTCTTCTGTTTCAATGTTCAGGTTTTCATTGCTTATTTCCGTACTTGAAGCGGTTGCAATTTCTTCAGAAAGTTCCACGCGAAAGTGTTGACAAATATTATGCAAAGCGCAGCAAGCGTTCACAATTTGTGTAGATTTTGCTGGTGAATAATGTAAGCCACGCACAGATAACAGACAACGAAATCGGCTTTTCAATATTTCAATCGTCCGTTCTACAATATTTCGAGCCTTAGAGTGTATTGTATTGTAGCGAGCTTGTGGTGAACCAGCTTCTGCCATGCGGAAAGGAGTCATTAAAAAAGTTTGTAGAGGGTAACCAGCGTCGCCTTTAAGGAATATTTTAAACAATCTATTTTTGTATTAAATACTAATGACCAGTCTTACCTAAAATCCAGGAATTACTCTGTATGTTTCTCTGCAGATGCTCTTTCAAATCGCTTACGTTAAAAACAAAGGAATCGTGATTTGCGCNAGCACATCCGTTTTGGGACCAACATTTTCATCGTTGTAAAATAAATCAACGCTTATGTCCATTTTACTTTTTATTTGAAAAAAAAAAACACTCTCTCGTAAACCTTAAGTAAAGTATATTGTTTTAATTTTTCGCCACAAAATCATCAGCTGTTTAATTATCTGTCAAATCGTCACTTTTTTAGGTTGGCAACATCAATAAAACTTCAACTGAAGTGAGTTGTAATTCGTAATGCCAAAAAAGAGTTAAGTTGTTTTAAAGTTGAGTTGTTTCAATTTAAATTCAACTGAGTTGAGTTGTAAACCGTAATAGGGACTTAAAACGAGTTGGGTTAGTACTCTTTTATATGCGTATTTTTTTAAATTTTGCACGTTTTTTTTAATTTTAAAATTTTTTTCCCTCAGTGTACCGCTACATCGTAAACCGGGGTGTATCAATTCTGAGTAAATTAGCGTCCTTAAATTTCGAAATATTGAAGTTTCAAGCATTTTCCTTCACAAAAAATATTGATAGATATAGCCCTTGTTATTGACTCTAGTCCGAATGCCGGTAAGTAACATAAAATAATGTCAGGAGCAGGTAATAATGTACCTTTGTACTATTTAGCATTTTAAATCTATTAAATACATTCTAGCGTGTCTCAGTCCTTTACCCATAAAAGCGGCTATAACTTTTTTTATTCTATTCGAAATAGAAAGAGTGGCACATTTCTGAAATATTTATTAAATGAGCAATTTTTTATGTAATGTAAAGTTATAGCTCAGTACATTTTTTTTCACCAGAGATAGTCAAAGTTGGGGAAGAAAATATCAAAAAGTGAAAAATCCCAAAATAGTCATAATTTTATGATGGTTCCTTAATATATTTTAACTACATTGCATTTGAATATGGAGAAGCAACTATCTGGAAGTATTTTACATAAAAAATTTACTAAGTATAGCCTTGTTTGTAGATGCAGTTAAAGAAAATACATGAAAAGACACGATTTTTCTTTAATTCAAAAAAATTTAAAAATTTCTAAAACGGTGACACTTTTACTTGAAAAATTTTTGCTTATCAGGGAGCTCACCACCCCACCTGCCTTCTCCTCAAGTTTGGCAGGTTACTTCTGGGACACCCTGTATAACAAATGTGGGAAATTAAATTCTCTAAATACTTGTATTTAACCATTTTTAACGAAAAATTAAAAATAAGCCTGCAAATTGCGTAAAACCAAAAAAAAATTAAATCTAAAATGGCGGAATGTTGCCAAAGGAAATTTAGGGGCAAGACTGTGCATCCATGATCTACGTGTCAAATAGAAGTAAACTGCATCAAAAAATCGCTGTTACAAATTTTTTACTTCTTTTCCTACCAAATTTATCTAATTTAATGGGCTAATCGCTATATCTGGCACGTTCTCGGCCATGATCTAAGCGCCGTACAAAAAAAAAATTTAGGTATAAAAGTTGTTAAGAATGAAACTCTCTACACCTTTGAGATTTAAATATGCTATATGTTTTCAACAGAAATTATCAAAAAATGGCAAAAACCGTGACAATTTAAAACTTTTTCGCAGTTTTTGCTAATTTTTTATAATAAACAATTCTGTTTTTAAAAAACCTTCTATATAACAAATGTGGGTAATTAAATTCTCTTCATATTTGTATTTAACCATTTTTTACGAAAAATTCAAAATAAACCAAAAAAAAATTTAAATCCAAGATAGCGGGATGTTGCCAAATGAAATTTAGGGGCAAGACTGTGGACCCATGGTCTACGTGTCAAATAGAGGTAAACTGCATAAAAAAATTGCTGTTACAATTTTTTTAAGAAGAAGTCTAAATTTACTGGGCTAAAAGTGTAATATTGCATCTTAAACGAAAATATTTAAATAGGAGAATACCTTCAAGTCGTGCGTAGAAAGAGTTATAAAAAATCAGCGCGATTAATTATTCTAAATTTAATGGGCTTTAGAACTGCATATTTATAAACTTTGATTTAAAATATTGAAGTTTTTATAACAGTTTCCAGAATTCTATTAAATTTCCAACACAGTTAGAAACGTGAATTTATTTGTTTATTTTATAATACTTATGAGCCATTCTTAAATAAAAAATTTACGAAAAATATTTAGCATGAAAACCATTGTGAATATTCAAAATTCTATATATTCTTAATTCGATGCCGGAGAGTATATCTATTACGTTTCAATAAATTTAATACAATTTAACGCTGAGTTACCACAGATAAGCATTCAATATAGCACCGTTTTTCTCATTTTCTGAAAAGATTTAGGGCCAATTTCACAGTGCGTAGTTCGATTCTGAGTTAACTACGCATTGTGAAATTGGCCCCTAGTTTAGACTTTTAATTATAAGTTACTGTTTATACTGTTTTTAAGAATAACAGTTTTAGAAAATGAAGGAATAGCTGACACTTTGTGTTCCTAATTTTAAAGCCCAGTTTGCCTAAAAAAGTAAATTAGTGCAAACCAAATAGCTCTTTAGACATAAAATGAAGTACATATTTTTTATTTACAAAATTGTATGCGTGCTTATTTAAAGGAAAGATCCAGCTCAAAACTAACCAAATTTTTTTCTAGCCTGGAGGTAACTCTTTTTGAACTATCTAGGAACTGTTGTTTTATGAACTGTCTAGAGCCATCTAAGCCAGAGTCAGCTCAGAACAAGTTCAAAAGTTCTGCAGGGGGCGACAATTGTCACTTCGTAGGACATCGCCATGTTAAACAAGTAAGAAAGTCTAAGTTCGGGTGGAACCGAACATTAAATACCCGGCACAAGTATTAAATATATGGGTTTCACCTTTCCGAAAGCTACACTGAGAAAAAAAACGCGTTGTAAGAATAAAAAAATTTTACTTGATTACCATTTAAAAATGCTCGTATTTAAATCTAGTGAAAAGTGTTAACGAAATGGATTTTTCCATTATACATACACTACGTATAATGGAAATATTCAATTCAAATACGCCTGTATTAAAATGAAGCATTTCTCACTACACGGACGGCGTTTTGCACGTCTCGTATGCTTTTTCATATGTAATTAAGAAAGTATATGTATACAAAGCATGCACAGCGGTGACAACACATACACACATACATACGTGGTACTAGTTTATCTGTACAAATGCACTAATCGCGCGCTGTGATGTTGATTCAAACTCAACATTTGAAAACACATTTCCATGTATGGCTGTAGCTGAGAGTGCAAAGACGCTTGATACAACTGGTGGCTGCCGAGAGGGCCGGGTTCAATTACCATCAGACAGGAACATAGAATAAATTCTTTTTTTCTTCTTAATTATAATTTCGTAAACGAAAAAGCATCTGCGCACTTCACAACGACTTTTTTTATAACGTACATACTCAAATTTAAAACGAGTTGGGTTAGTGCTCTTTTATATGCGTATTTTTTTAAATTTTGCACGTTTGTTTTAATTTAAAATTTTTTTCCCTCAGTGTACCGCTACATCGTAAACCGGGGTGTATCAATTTTGAGTAAATTAGCGTCCTTAAATTTCGAAATATTGAAGTTTCAAGCATTTCTGAAATTTACTGTTATATGAAAAGCGGCCGTAATTTTAGTTCGATTGCAATAATTTTCAACATTTTGCTTCTATGTGGCAAGCACAATAACCAGACCGAGTTTGGGACAAATTGGTAGAACGGTTACCGAGATACATACATATATGTGATCATAAGTGGGCGGTGCCACGCCCATTTTTCAAAATTTTATCATAAACTTATTTCTTGGTAAAGAATTGTTGCAAGCATCAATTTTGAATAAATTAGCTTCAATAATTACTGATTTATCGAAGATTTCGTATTTCTCTAAATTACCGTTATATGGGATGTGGGCGTGGTTATTGTCCGATTTTAAAAATTTTTGGCCATTTAGTATGCTATACCATGGTTAACAACTGTGCCAAGGTTGGAAGAAATTGGTGCAGCGGTTACCACGATATACACATGTAATCATAAGTGGGTGTGTCTATGCCCGTTTACCAATAATTTATAATATTCTTATTTTTCGTCTAAAACTTATTGTAAATATCAATTTTGAGTGAATAATCTTCAGTAGTTTCTAAAATATCACAGTTTTCGTATTTCTGAAAATTACCGTTATATGGGAGGTAGGCGTGGTTATTGTCCGATTTGGCCGATTTTCAACACCATCCGTCCTACGCCAGAAAGAAGTGCACGTACCAAGTTTCGTTAAGATATCTCAATTTTTACTCGAGTTATCGTGGGCACAGATGGACGGACGGACGGACGGACAGACAGTCACCGCTTAATCGATTCCTCTTTTCATTCTGATCATTTATGTATACATTTGTCTATATCTATCTCGATTCGTTTTGCGTGTTACAAACAACCGTATTGTGAACAAAGTTATAATACCCTTGTGCACAAGTGCGCTCGGGTATAAAAAGACAGTTGAAAGCATTGAGTTGGGATCGATGAAGAACCAGTACCGTCCCTTTTCAGGCTAGCTCAGCGTAAGTTCTGCACCAGTTTGATTTGCTGCAGGGTTCCTATCGTGTGGTGTACCTATATACTATGTACGGTGGAGTATGTAGTACAATTAGTGATAGAACGATACGAGTACCGAGTACAGAATATCGATACTTTTCATGAGTACATGGAATTATATTTTTTAAATCATATGTTTTGAGCCATATGTTTTTGAGAAAAATACACCGTAGTAATTTTTTTTAAATTTCAAAATAACATTTCTAGATAATAAGATATTCGAGCTAACTCGTCGGAACTCAGTGTGCTTTTTTATCACTTCATGCGAATTAATCGTAGCACCTTCGATAGAAGCAATATTTTGATATGAAACAAATTGGCTTTGAAAGCTAATGTAATTGCCTTTCAAGAAAAAATATTGACATTGAGCCACAATAACTTCTTGGCCTTAAAACATTGGTCAAAAATAGTGTTCTTCGAAAAAAAAGCATACAAAATCCAACGGATATATTACAAAAAAAAAAGCATTTTTTGTATCTTTTATTATAGTAATATTATAGATTTTGAGACGAGAAACACGATTCCACTGTTTAAAAAACGAAAAAAAAATTGCAGCCCCTCAATTTGAAAATTGCATTATATATTGCATTTTTCATGATTTGCATGCAGCTGTGCATCCTTTAAACAGTTTTGTATCCCTCGAACAGCAAGTCAGTTTTAGTGCTATTCAAGACCCTTAATTTTAGCCAAGGTAGAAGTCTCTAGGCCCTTTGAGAGCTAAATTATTACGATTCTAAAGTTAAACTTCGAAATTTCATTCGATATTTTACGCTTTTTTTTCTAATTTCGGAGTAAAATGTTGTACAGCAGTTTCGAAGTTTGGTTTAAAATGGTTATAACTTGGCTCTCAGAGGGCCTAGAGGCTTCTACCTTTAAAGGTGAAGTAAAGGTCTTGAATTGCACTGATTATTGGAGGGATATAAAATTGAAGGATACACACCTGCATGCAAAGAGAAATAAATGCAATAAATAATGAATTTTTTAAATTAAGGTGTTCACATTTTTTTTCGAATACTGAACAGTGGAATCGTGCTGTACGTCTCAACATCTATAATACTAGTATAATAAAAAATACATACATTTTTTGTTTTGGAATAAATGCCGTAGATTTTCCATGTTTTTTCGAAGAACACTACTTTTGACCAATTGTTTTAAGGGCCAGGGGTAACTGTGGCTCAATGGCAATGTTTTTCCTTGAAAGGCAATTACATTAGCTTTCAAAGCCATTTTGTTTCATATCCAAAATATTGCTTCTGTCCAAAGCGCTACTATTAATTCGCTTGCAGTGTTCAAAAAGCACACGGTGCGGCTTGTGAAAGGACAAGAGATGTATTTTAAAATGCTGTGCATATTTTTCAGATATGAGTTCAGCGACAAAATCTATTAGAAATGGCCAACTTCATATCAGAAAAAATTTCAATTAGCACGAAATTGTTCCGGAAGTAGAATCACAATACTAAGAGTCAAATTGAAATTCTTAACCAAACTCGGATTTCTCGACCGACTCGTATTTGGGGGCGGGCGGGATAAATTTAGAGCTAAGTGTCGCAAAAAAAAACCTTCTAACTTGATTTCCCAAAATGTTCATTTTTACACATTCATGTTTATGGCATACGGGCAACAAAATGTATACTCCCATACTAATAATTAATACATACTTTGTTCTAGTGAGCTCCTGGTAATTGACACAGTTATGAAAATTTTACACCACCTAGAAGAAAATGTAGGGGTCATTTCAACATTGGCTTCGTGTAAAAATGTTTAAATAATTGAAAAACGAATATCTTGCCTCCCCTTTGATAATGAATGGTGGAAGACCATAGTCTTTTGACTCGACAACTTGGCCACTCTCCAGCATAAGGCAGCCGTCGTTAACCCATGTATTATACCTTCGTTGAAATCCAGCCCATTCTTGAAGAAAATTTTTATAAAATAGTGCTTATCTTTCCAATAAAGAATGAGCTTCACCACATTTGCCTCTCGTCTTCTACATTTTTAAAGTAAAGTTATTTATAAATACATGTACGCGTCAAACTATTATAAAATATTCGCTTTTAAAAACTTGGAAATAAGCTTTTTGCTATAAACATTTAATTTACGCATGCAAAACTAATTTATCGAAAGTTTGTTCCAAAAACTCCTTTAGATCAGATTAAAACTAAACACTAAGAGCAGTGACTATTCAATTTACAAATACGAAGAGGCGAAAAAGCAAAGCAATCTGATTTTTGTTTATTTTTGCATTTGCTTTAAGAGTACGAGTACGAGGAAGTACGAGTTTTATCGATACTTTTTTGCAAATATGAGTACTGGCATCGATACTTTTTTAGAGTATTCTATATGTACTAGTATCGATACTTTTCTAAAAAGTTTTATCACTAAGTACAATATTGTATGTATGTACGGTGCTGTATGTATGTACAATATTGTAAGTATGTACGATACTTACGGCGGCCATATTTATGGAAGCCGAATACGGGACAAAAATAATTTTGCTAATTTTTTCCACAACAGCTAAGAGATCTTAAACGCTTCTTCAATGATCCTTGATGTATTCACCCTAAAACAGCATCCTTATAATAACATTACAAATTTGTAGGATGTTTTTCTCGGGGTTTTCACCCCGCACAATTTGTTACAAAAAATTCGTTAAATTTGTATATAATTAAGTGCAATTGCAAGCCCGGTTTCCGACCAACATCAAAAAATAAACAGAAAAGTGTTTGTTCTAATAGCGGTCGCCCCTCGGCCGGCAATGGCAAACCTCGAGTGTATTTCTGCCATGAAAAACAGCTTTTCATAAAAATGCAATCGCCGTTCCTCCGCTGTGACAACAACAAGGCGCACGCCACAAATCAGGGGAGAAGCTCTCCAAACGCTAACATAATTATTACTAAAGTACAAGTTTAAAGTGACTAGGACTTACCGTTAATTTTTAGCAAGTTTTTTTGTTGAGAGTGTTACGCATTTCTTTTTTACAACTCTTTTATCAACTTGCAATGTTGTGTGTCCAGACACCATTTATAGATATAAAACCTTTGCTTTGCAAAGATCCTATAAAATAAGTCTGGACATCAACCTCGCCAGAGGGTATTATATCAAAGGCTCTGGAGGTGGATGCCGCCTCACCGCAAGTAGTTAAATATTGCGCCTAAAAATATGCACTACATACGCTACAGCGGAAATGGACAACACGCCATTTCTTTAAATGAAATTAATTGGTGCTCGTATGTATGTACTAAGGATGTTGCTAATGTGGAATTTTAGACATCCGCGGATGCGAATGCGAATGCGGATGTGAAGTAATTTTACGAAATAATTTAGGTGAGTAAATTAAGTGGTGTATGTGGGTAAATAAAAAAATACAAAAGTTAATAATCTATATATTAATACGCTAACATAAATTTTGTCTCCGTTCGTTTGGCGATTCTACCGAACCGATTTCAAAACCAAGAACATCGTTGGAAAGGCATTTTACCGTAGATAAGCAGAGTTGTTATGGTTTCCCAATTGGTTGAAAATTACGGCCAAAACCGTCGTTTAAACATTTTCGAATTGTGTATAGATGTTGCTGCAACATGTTCAATTTGACATGTTTCGCCTGTTGTTTCACTACACATTTGAAATTAAGCTTTGAAATAAAGATAAATATGAAGATGAAGAAATAAATGATAACGATGAAGTAAAAAAAAAGAAGGCAAAAGTGAAGATAAAGACGAAAATGGAGACAATGACAGATACATAAGAATTAGGGTAACTGAAAGGGTAAGAACATTTCTTGAATTTATGAAGTGAAACTTCTTTAGCGGCAGTTGGTTGGTTGGGAGTAAATTGTCAAATTCAAGGGGAATAATGCACATGGAAATAGTTCTCAGCGGTTTAGCGGTTTGAGAATAAAAACAAAAACAAAGATGCCTAGAGGTACAGGCAAAAACGAAGATCAAAGTAAATTTAAACACTTTAAGGTAAAGGTGAAGAGGAATATGCAAAAATAAAGATAAATATGAAGAAAAGGATGAGGATGAAGATCGATATTGTTATCGATATAAAACTCGATATTTTTATCGATATAATAATCGATATTGCTATCGATAAAATAATCTATATTGTTATCGATACTGTTATTGATTAAATAACCGCTATTGTAATCGATATAATAATCAATATAATAATCGATATTGTTATCGATACAATAATGGATATTGTTATCGGTATAATAATCGATTAAATAATTGATTTTGTTATCGATTTAGTCATTTACATATATTGTTATGATACTGATACTGATGATTGTTATATTTATCGCTGAATTAATCGATTTTACAATCGTTGTATTTTTCTATATGTGTATGGATATTGTTATCGGTATTTTTATCAACACAGTTATCAACAGGGTTATCGATACACTAATCGGAACATGGAATGTGATCACATTACATGACATCACATCACATTTTATCACATGATATAAAGAGACATCACATGATAATACATCACATAATATGATATCACATCACACGATATCACGTGACATGACATTATATGATATGACATCACATTATATGGCATGACATCACATGACTTGACATCACATGATATGACATCGTATGACATGACATGGCATTACATGACGTGGCATCACATGATATGACATCATATGGTATGACATCATATGACATGACATCGCAGGATATGACAACACATGACATTGCATCCTATCACATCACATAAAATCACGACACATCTTATCACGTCATCGCACCTCATCTCATCTACGTGAATAGAAAAAGAAAAGGATATAAGCAAAGATGTGAAAGATAAAAACAAAGATGAAGACCAAGGTAAAGTTACCGATTTCAAAACCAAAAACACCGTTAGAAAGGTAATTTTCTGTAGATGAGGAGCGTTTTTATAGTTTCGAAATTGGTTGAAAATCGTCGTTTAAAAATTTCCATATTTGTGTATGGTTGTTTTTCCAACCTGTTCAATTTAAGCTGTTTCGCATTTTGTTTTACTTCGTATTTGAAATTAAACTTTGAAATAAAGATAAATATGAAGATGAAGAAACAAGTGATAACGATGAAGACAAAAAAAGGCAAAAGTGAAGATAAAGGAGAAAATGGAGACAATGAGAAATACATAAGAATTAGGTTACCACAGTTGAAATTTTCCAATAGGAATCTAAATAAAATCAGCCATAAAGGTTCTGAAATTTATCGAATCATCGAAGTTTATAATTATCGAAATTTGTCCATGCTTATTAAGTTATCGCAACGTATCGAATTATTCAAACTGATCAATGTTTACTGAGTTGTCGAAATTTATAGACACAGAAACTTAGTTGTCCATATTTACGGATAGATATCGAGCTATAAAAACGTGTGGGATTAGCGAAATTTGTCAAGTTAAAGAAATGTATCAAGTTATCGATATTTATTGAATTATCATTATTTATAGACTAAACGAAATTTATCGAGGTGTCGTAATGCATGGAGTTCTTTCAACTTACAGAGTTATCGATAATTATTAATCTACTGAAATTGGTTGGTTCAACGAAGCGAAGAAGAGTGTAACGAGTTATCAAAATGTTTAGATAGTTTTCGAAAAATGTGGAGATGTCAAAAGTAAAAATTTATAAAGGTATCCAAATTTTTTACATATTTGAGTTATCGAAATTTATCGAGCCATCGAATTTCACTTCGAAATTGGTCGAGTTAACGAATTTTGTTGAGTTATCGAATTTTAGTGCTCTTGAAATTCATCGAACTATCGATATGTATCAAATCATCGAAATTTATCGATAAAGTTGAATGTATCGGGTCAATTCCAATTCCTGCCGAAGTCCTCCAAAGACCTTCTCAGATAAAAAAAAAATTTAGTTACGTTTTAGCAGACGATTTTCCGGTTAGTTAATTTATACCGTATAAGTATCGCTACGTGTTAAGTTAGAAAACCTCTCCAAGGCTTCTAAAACTAGAAAAACTGTCGAATTTCGACAGTAACTGGCACTCAAGTTTTTATTAATGTTTATTTTATTGAGTACTTCAATTTAAAAACTGGAACATTATATTTAATAAAAACTAATGCTGCTGCCTTTTCAGGTTGAGGCGACAAATATCTGCATGTGAAACTTGAAAGTGTCGGATGTATCCTCCTGCCTTTCATCTTCACTTGAAAAATCATCATTGCAAGATCGCTGTGTAAACACCGCTCACATGCCAAGCCAGATGTGTCAGGTTTTTCTAAAGCTTTTTCGAAAGAATTCATTCTCAATAATTTGGTTGCTTCAGATTTTGGAGAACCTGTAACCTCAACAGATTTTTCGATTTTCGTTTTTGTAATTCATTTTTAATCCTTTCTTCTGCGACTGCGAAAAATTTGTGCTTATAGCAAGCTAAAAAGGTGGATATGGCAAATAAGTTGCTATTTCCCACGAATGAAAATTTCGCACAAAATTCTGTTTTCAAAGCCGTGGCTGCTAGCCGAATCGGATCGTAATCTTGCTATTTTTTTTAAAAAGGCCCCGTTTTTTATAAAATGTACAAAAAAATAACAAAAAAGAGGAACCAAATCACTTCCTCCACGTCGTTAGCCAAAAGTCGTATAGGTGTTCATGTTTTTGATATCGGAATCCCTATTTTACTGAACCAGCTAACGCCACTAATCGTAGTATTGTTTTATGATATATAATACAAAGAGGGAAATAATGCATAGTAAAAAAGAATACTTTATAATTGATTATCGTTTAAAAAATTTCGCAAAAAAATAATATTTTCATACAAAAATTTATTACGCACGTATTTGACTGTTCACGTCTAAGTCCGTATATCAGTGTGCAAACCTCTACCACATATTTGGTAGATCCATTAGCGCACACAAAGGGTGGGTTTTGGGGTTCAAACCCCCCCTAAAGCTAATGATCCCAAATGCAAACTGTATCTTAAAGCTAAGAATCCAGCTCTCAAGGAAATTATAAAAAATATTTATTATAATTTTTGTTGCTTGAAAAAGCGCTTTGATTTTGCTGTAAATTTTCATGAGGAAATGAATATACGAGCATTTTTTTCTTGAGAGCTGCAAACTGATTTAAGAAATTTTGGTAGAAGAAAATTTCTTTTCCATTTCTCGTCCGTCGTTTTATATGAATTTTTCGTTTCTCTTGAGAGTTCAGTTAATTTTTTCGGTATTCGAATTATTAAAAAAATTTAGAAATCGTGAAAAATCACCATCGCTATCGAAAGCCAGAAACCAGAAATGGAAAAAAGGAACATAAAAGTGCAAAAATTCATGGAATCAATAAATTTAATTTTAACGAGTCTTTTTTAATATTTTTTATTAGGTACTTTTGAAAGTTGAGCGCATCTTGAGTTTATAGAACTTTTTATTGAACAAGTGATTTTTAAGGAAAGAACACAACCGACTTCAATTCTTATAATCAAATTTAGGGGTACCGTTAATTTCTTCATGATCCAATCATCGGATCTCTAAACCAAATTACGGGACGAACCTTGAGGTACCATCTTTCCAATAAAAAAAGGATTATTGAAATCGGTTCACGTAGTCCAAAGTTATGTATTCCGACGAATTGATAACCTCCCCTTTTTTTGAAGTCGGTTAAAAGTGTTTGAGTTCTGTTAATCTTATGTAAATACAGTGCAGTTTATGAATTTTAAAACGTTTATTTATTTATTACATACTGTACATAAAACTTGCATAAATGTATTTTAAAGAGCGTATTATCTGAAGATATTTTCAGTATTTTCCGGTGATAAATCTTCAGAAATATAAAACAGCCCCCCTTAAATATATTCCTGGGTGCGCCCCTGGGTAGATCTACCACATATTTTTTAAAATTTGGGTGTCTACCACATCTACCACACAAGGCTTAAAATCTATCACATTTTGAGGCAGAACATTTGTTTACAATTTTCACATAACTCTAAAACTTCAACTCGATTCTTATACGAAATATAAAAATTAATCAATAAATTTTTAAAAAGGGACATCATAAATTTTGCTTCAAATATATGTTTTTAATATTGCAAAAATCCATATATTAATATTTGCTAAAGTATTATGCAATGGAAAAATTATTTGGTCAACTTTTTTGCATACATCAATCTGTAGGATTTTTCTCAAATTAATAAAAATATTTTTTTCTTCATTATTATATTCTCTAACTAGAAAACTAATGTTATACTTGTTTTTGCATGACATGCGTTGAATCTGTACGATCCACTACCGCTTATATTTCCCGATCTAATGCGATTCGTAATTCGCTCTCTCATTCGTAATTCGCTCTCCCATTCGTCATTCGCCATCCAATTACCCTTATTCCTGGATTATAATGGAAGTAACGGAACGGAGTGAACTGTCACTTAATTATCTATTGTATGGGCAATGAATTCGAACGATTATAATGCACTTGAACGCAATGTAAAGCGGAAGCATCTAAAATCAATAGATCCTTACGAATTCTCCGCGATTTGCTACGATTCGCCCCGTGCATTATAACCAAGGTATTATAATTACGTATGAAGCATAAGAGCAAGAAGTAGAGCTGCCAAACGAATTACGAATGTGTGTCGTGGAAACAGGGTAATTCACGAACTACTTAGAGAGCGAACTACGAAGCGTGGAAACATCGTATAATTTTTGAGTTGTGCCTCTTTTGACGACGGTGTGCGATATGTATACCCAATAAAAATATGAATTGAAATATCTACCACATCTTATTCAAATCTACCAATTTTTTTTTGCGAATTCTACCACACTAAAATAAAAAGGGGTTTGCGCACTGCTGTATATGTATGTACATACCACGATTGAGAGCAATAGTGATTGTGAGGCCGTGTGTATATCGGTAACAAAGTTCTATGGGGAAAGCTACTGATTAATATTTTTACTATGGTGAGGCAGTTTTGCCAAACTGTTGTGTGAAATGAAATCTTTTTTGACAGCAGTAAATTTTTGATAACCGCAGATTTATGCGGAGTAAAATATTACAAATTGAAGTGGAATTATATCAAAATAAAATATTTTAAGAAAACATCTACTTGCGTTGACTGCAATTCATCAATTTAAGCTTTTATTTAACGAAAAATTACACACAACAACCATATTTCACTATCCTCATGAGCTACTATTCACCTCATAGTTGTCAAAAATTTACTCTGAGAAATGAAAATTGTAAGAAATGAGAGATTGTGAGAAATGTATTATGTCATTATTGAGCATGGTTCCCACAATTGGTAACTTTCTACCAAAATTGGTAACTTTTAAACGGTTTGGTAACTTGGTGACTTTTATTTCATTTTGGTAACTTTTGCAACTAAACATCTATTTGCATTACTAGAAGGAAATGAATTATGTTTTGAATGTGCGTAATTATAAACACCCTTCGAGTTTCTGTGGCAGCACTACTGACACTTTTACAAAATTACTTGATTAAATTAGAGTCTCTCATATTCGAGTACTGGAAATATTTGAATTACAGTGGCAGCACCAAGCGCTGCACTTTTAAAACAACTTTCGAATTTTTGCGATAAATTTTGAAGTCTATCCTCTCACATTTTAATACTGGCCATCTGGCAATTTTTTGTAAGGTCCATAATCGTTTTGATTATTCCGGCAAAAAAAAATGTCGCGTGCTTTTACCAGACCCATCTACCGACATGTATTTCGACACCTACCGACATATATTTCCACCTACAGTAAATTATGAAAAACCGAAAAAACTCGAAATTTTGTACGAGTCAAACGAACGGTTGAAAGCACCCGCCACTTTTTTTGTGTGCGGTGCTATTATTCCGTGAGTAGCAGGTCCAAGTATCGGCACATTCCGAACGAAAAATTACACTGAAAATGGCACAACGCCGAAACGGGTTTGTATCCAAACCAAATTTTACAAGGGATGATGGAAAGTCGTTCCACATTACATTATACTCCTACCCTGTCGGAAACACCAACAACGAAAATGAGAATAACGGCACGTGCAGTAATTAATTGATAGAAAAATATTTTCTAATAAAAATAACTATTATAATTGTCTATGGAAGGGATGCCCAAATCAGCACAGGCGAAAACTGCCTTACGTAATATATGGACAGCCCCTAAATAAAATTTATAAAAAAAAACTACAAATGAATGATGTAACTTTTTTTTAGTTACTATCTGTCTCATTTAGGTACATTTATTTTATGATAATAGGTACAATCTGAAATTTCCATTTTTCATCCCTGGTGTGTAGTGGTTAATATCTATACGATGCCATCTCCGTACAGCTCACTTCACCTCGCCTAGCACGCTAGCGTGCGCGCAGTTTGCCCGCGACGTCGACTGCGTGCACCTCTGCTGTGCATCCCTAGTCTATGGCATTTTCAATCTTGATAATTTATCAAGAAAATAGATTTAAACTTTTGTGCTAGAACTGGGAGTTCTTGATAAATAATCAAAAATTGACAAATTATAAAAATATTGAATTTATTAAGTGCACAGAACCGGGCTGTAAGTATATACCAGGGTTGTTGCGAATATTCGCATTCGCATTCGCAACCGCGGAGCTTCCGCATTAATTTTAATATTCGCATTCGCTTTCGCATTCGCTTTCGCATTCGCAATAATCAATGCGGATCTTTTGCGAATGCGAATATTGAAGCGATCGAAAATAACAGTTTTTTTAACAGTTAAACTCGGCCAAATATTTTTTATTCCCAATTAAAAGACTTTTCCGGATAATAAGCAAACCTCTTATCCAAATTAAACAAGTTTGTACCAAATGAAGGAAATGTCTAAACGAGCAAAGCCACCCATTGAAAAATATTTCAATAAAAAATGTTAATTAATTACCATAGATCAAACCTTGGGTCTGGTATATGAATTTCTTTAGTATTAAATGATAAAAAATACAAATAGAGGTGGTAACTTTCTTTCGTTACTTCTGCTTAAAAGCTATTTCAGTCACAGAAGAAAGGATTAAAAATGAATTACAAAAATAAAATCGAAAAACGCTGTTGACTTTACAGGTTCTCCAAATTCAGAAACAACCAAAAGAATGAGAATGAAGAATTCCTTGGAAATCAACGGTGTTTAAACAACGATCTTGCCATAATGCAAGATGGTGAAGATGGAAGTCAGGAGGATATATCCGACATTTGCAGCCCGATGCAATTCTCAAAAAAGAATTATTGCACCGCAATAAAAAAAATAAATATAACTGAAAGACCTCTCAACTGGTGCAGCGTCATAGCTGAAATACAATGCCGGCGAACGGGAACTCACCACAGCGAAATTCGCGCTGTCAAAATTAGAACACCCGCAAGCATATGAAATTGAACACAGCCAAAGCGAAATGCGAAGTTCGCTTGGCGGCGTTTCATGGCGATAGATTTATTTCTATCGCTCTGCTGGGCGATGACAGCTGTGCGTGCCAAAGGTGGCCGTATTTGTTTTGTGCTTTCAAAGTTTAAAAAGAAAACAACCTAAACACGATTTTTTTTTTGTTGTTTGAAAAATATAGTTGTGGATTCGTTAAATCTGGCTTGAAACAAATTATTTATAATAATCTTTCTTTGTTTTACATTTATATTTGTTATCATTTCCTCATTTCTAAATATGGTTTAGTTTTTTCTAAATATGGTCACCCAAATTATAAAGGCGACCAAATGGGATCAGCTGTTTTCGCTACCGCTCTAATTCTGTTTAAGTAGGCGAAATAGTTGGGCGAACGGTGAACGACAGCATCGCCCAATTCGGCGAAGTTTGCCGTTCGCCGGTATTGTATTTCAAGCATCAATCGAAAAGGATTTACAATTTTGTCAAGTTTAGAGTTTTTCAAGTTTGTCGCCTCGAGCGAGTAGTTATTTAGTGGCGCAGGTTTGATTTACGACCCTTAAAAACTTTTTATTGAATACAATGTTCCAATTTTTAAATTCAAATACTAAAAAAAACATTATTAAAAATTTCTAACCTTTCCATTTTTATTTAAATAAATCGCCTAATTTACTAACCTAAATTATTTCTTAACAAGTAAAAAAGTCAAAGTTCGGGCGGAGCCGAACATTAAATAACCGGCGCAAGTATTCAATCGAGTTTTTTCACCTTTCCGAAGACTACCGCTACATGGTAAGCTGGTTTTACGTCTATTTCAAACATCTTCGGTAGAACGTTCAGTTAGATGTAATGAGATAAACTTATATAGATATATGTGGTCGGCACCACGCCCGATTTCAAAAATTCCATAATAATGTTACTTCTTTTCAAGGGATTGTTGTTAGTATAAATTTAGGGTAAAGTTAGCTTCCTTAAATTTCGAAATATCAAAGTTTCAAACATTTCTGAAATTTACCGTTATAAAAAAGTGGGCGTAATTTTAGTCAGATTTCAAAACTTTCAACGTTTTGCCTTTATGTGGCAACCACAATAATCATACCGAGTTTGGTACACATTGATAGAGCGGTGGTTCCAATCTTTTATTATAAGCCAATTTTTTTCTAAATAATTATTGCAAAAATTAATTTTAAATAAATTAGCTTCAGTATTTACTGATTTATAGAAGCTTTCGTATTTCTCTAAAATATCGTTATATGGGATGTGGGCGCGGTTATTATCAGATTTTCTAAATTTTATGCCGTTTGGTGTGTTTTGTGAAGGCCAACAACTGTGCCAAGTTTGGGAGAAATTGGTGGAGCGGTTCCCAAGATATACACATGTAATCATAGGTGGGAGTGGCTACGCCCATTTTCCAAAAATTTATAATATTCTTATTTTTCGCCTAAAAATGATTTTAAAAATTAATTTTGAGTGAATAAGCTTCAGTAGTTAATAAAATATCGCAGTTTTCGCATTTCTCAAAACTGCGGTCTTATGGGAGGTGGGCGTGGTTATCGTCTGATTTTCATACCATCCGTCCACCGCTCAAAAGAAGTACACATGCCCAGTTTCGTTAAGATATCTCAATTTGTACTCGAGTTATCGTGTGCACAGACGGACGGACGGACGGACAGATAGTCACCGCTTAATCGATTTCTCTTTTCATTCTGATCATTTATGTATATATTTGTCTATATGTTTCTCGACTCGTTTTGCCTGTTACAAACAACCGTTATGTGAACAAATTTATAAAACCCTTGTGCACAAGTGCGCTCGGGTATAAAAATACTTGACATCCGCATTCGCATCCGCATCCGCGGATGTCTAAAATTCCACATTCGCAACATCCCTGGTATATACATATTTGTTATGAAATATAGCAGTGCTATTCAGTATATTTTTTTCTCACTGAAGAAGTGAAGATTTTGGTAGTGAAGATTTGGTAACTTTTGGTAACTTTTCTTAAGAGATTTTGGTAGAAAAAAATGTTGGCAACCATGTTATTGAGTACATACACATCCCAAGCAAGCAGAGCGGCGATAACACACACATACATACATAGTTAAGCTGACCAACCGTCCTCCTTAGAGGAGGATTTTCCTCCTCACACATGATTCGCCCTCCTCAAAAATTGTGTCCTTCTCTGTCCTCCTTTTTGAGCAAAAATGTCCTCCTTTTCAAGTTTTATAGCAGTGATGAAATTTTCAAAAAATTTCGTTCAGAATATTATTATTTCCTAATCGGGCACAATCATCGTATTTTAAAGGCGTTTACACTGTTCAACTTTCAATTAAATGATGTAAGACTTTGATTCAACTAATCGCCTGTGAAAGTTGAACAGTGTAAACGCCTTTTAGCCGTAGTCGATAATATTTTACCCTTTACAACACTGAAAGACTAGCTAACGACGCGTCTCCACAGGCGAAAATTATTGCCTACCATATGTCATTTACTTTGCTAGATATGTATAAGTTTTATCAGTGGCAATATTTGTGTATGAGGATTTTTTATCTTGATAAAAGATTTTGTAAGATGACTTAAAATAAGTATGTTCGTTACATTGGAGCGCCAATCTGCTTAAAATTTTTTAGAAAATGTGTTATTTTACATCCAAGTACATATTCAAGAATAACACAGGCCTGTGTCGTTTTCCCCTTAAAAAAACTAATAAGCGATTTGGATACGTATAGGTACCACGCTGATAAAAAATAATAAAAAATTTCATCACGAATTTTTTTCGAGGAGATAACTTTTATAATCTTTTTTAGCATTACTGTGCATTGCTAGCGTAAACTCTCAATGAGTATTATTACTAAAACTATTGTAAGTAAAAACTCTACCCTAAATTAATTAATTTGTGGCTTTTCATGCACATGTAACATGTAAGTACATATCATCAATAAAAAAAACCCTCGACGTGCTGGAAAAGAACCAAGGATTTATTTTAATTTAATATACCTAGATACTTAAAAAAATAACATAGTTTGGAAAGGGTAAAAAGTAGATTTCGCAGGACTGTGTAATCCAATAGAAAACAGCTCAATTTTTCTACCATACTAAAAAGTCAACCTCCACTTAATTTTCTGGTTGTCAAATTAACTGGCATGCATTGTTTATCAAGATAACATCTGTCCATATTGTCTAATAACATGATTGAGATAAAGCGTTTGCCTGTGGAGATGCCCCATAATTATATTTATCGATGTTTCGATGCACAACCAGGTCCGCTATTTTTCTTTGCCCATTAGTAATGACATTACTACACTGCGTTGCATAATTATAAGACCGCCGCATATTAACAAGTTTTGACTTTTCATCTTTATACTATTTAACATTAATTACTTTCTTATAAAAGTATAGTTCATTCTATAACAAACACCATACAAATTCACATTTCAAACTTTGAGCAAAAATTATAAAAATTCAGAGAATTTTCACCAAAAATTTTAAATATTTTTTTAAGAATTTTGAGAAAAGTTTTGCGTATGCAGTTTTATAACCTGTGCAGTTTTAATATTTTTGCCCATATTAACAAGTTTCGACTTTCTATTTTTATATTATTTAATTCAATTATCTTATAAAAATACTGTTCTTTCTATAAAAAACACCATGCAAATTCACATTTTAAACTTTGTGCAAAAATTATAAAAAATCAGCGAGTTTTTACCAATATATTACACTTTTTTTAAGAATTTAAGTTTTGCTTAAGGGTTTTATAACCCATGCAAATTTAGTATAATAAAGAGAAAGTTTGATATGGCTACAAAATAACGTTGATTTTTGGCATTTTTTTACGGCGTCACTCATTTTCTTTCATACAAAGTATGTTCGAAATTGTTTTTAAATGGAAGAAAATGAACAACACTGCCACAACAAAATTGCCAAAAATCAACGGCAATATCTTTTGGTCTATAACTATGCAACACAGTGTACTATCAACTTGTTTGACTTGTGTTTAGAGCAAATTTGAATTGTTTTTGTTTTTTTTAACAATGTTAACTTATTCGTTATTTATGTGTAAAACAAATGTTTTCTCTTTTCAATGTAGAGTATTAGTCCTCCTGGAATGCTAAAAAATTCTGGCCACCTTATACATACATAGTAAATGTATGTCCCCTGCAGTGAAAAGTTGAACCAGTATGCACAAATTGCAGTTCATGAACTATTATTTAATGATAAAAGTCATACCAGTTCGTTATGAACCATAATTATACCAGTTCCTCGTAGAAAAAAGTAAACTTGTTGGTAGAATTCTAGTTCGAAAATTGGTATTAAATGGGTAAGTGAATGGGGTTCGTCATGCGTAGTTAACAGTTTTCAGTACATAAATCTGTAGTTAACTGTCGGACTGTGAATTTGGCCCTTAGAGAGATTTACCAAATTTACTTAAAACTATTTCGCTTATGCTCTATTCCTACAACTTCAGCATTCACATAATGAATTTTTTCGATTAGGACAGTGAAATGGTGAGATGAGAGAAATAAAGCGACTATCTCACTAATAAAAGATGAACTTTTGATTTATATTAATTTATATATTGATTGCGATGAGGCGTGTGATACTTTCAAAGAAATATATTTTTTTTTATAGAGGAAAAGCATAAATAAATCTAGATCTAAAAAGATCTACACTTAAAGAGCATTTTTACTTTTTCTTTAAAAAAAAATACTATATATATTTAAGGTGTACTATATTTTTTCAGATTTCTTTGAAATAGTACTATAAATTTCTTAGAAAATGTTGGCTACCCTAGCTGTGGCGTCGAGTAAAGACTACACAGGTCTGCAAAAAAATGGGTTCGGAATGTTGTATAAAAGTGTAGTGTCATTTTCGAAGTAATTTTTTGCGTAGAATCCGAATCCGGGGTTTAAATTGCTCTATCACGTCAGGACTTTGAGATATCCTAACCTAAAGGTGCAAAAAACGCTGTTTTTGCCCATTTTTGAGGTTATGTAGCTACGAAGATTTTGCTCTTCATAAAAAAGTAGACGTGGTATTTTAAAGCATAAGTCTTCCTCTTTTAAATGCCGTTGAGTTTGCTCAAATATCTTAATTTTTCACTGAGATATCGCATTTTGAAGTCTCCATGTTTGTGAATTTTTCGATATTCGAAAATCCATTGAGATAACATGAGACGTGATACGTGATTAAAATTAAAAAATTTAAATATAAAATAAAAATTGTACGTACATTTAATTTGGAAAAAACCTAAATATTCAAATACCATAAAAAGTGAAAAGAAATGATTTTTTGTTCGTTTTAGAACAATAAATTTAAAACTTACAACAAGATATAAAAAAATAAAAATCGCTTACTGAGATTCGAACTCGGATCTCTTGATTTGGTGTGCCAAAGCTTTACTCTGGCGACCATTGCCATTGCTGCAGCACCGCGATCAAAATGGCATACTTATGCTTTTTTAGTATTTCTACTGATAGCGTGCTGACCCAGGAGCGGATAATTGACATCTCCTATGACACCGCCATGTTAAAAATACCAGTCACTAACATCCAAAAAGGATGCAACGTGAACTAGTTGGGCTGAAACGCAAACTGGTTGCACTCTGATTCACAATTGGTAGCTTTCGCTGCAGGGTTCGTACAAAACTGCTGCATGAATGCATTTGTTTGTAGCTTCAAAACATTATCTTGATATTAGAATAGCCGCTCTCTTTCATTCTATGTTAGCGAACATGAATTAGAATGCTATCGAAGAGAAACAGAATGGAGTGGAGTGAATATTCATATTCTCAACATTTGCAACGGAAGGTAGAGTATTTGAAAATACTCTAATATATTCGTATGTACAATTAAATATAAATATATATATTTTTGTATGACGCTGTTACTAGACTGTTGAAATCAATTCAGTCCACATTAACATTTGAAAATTTAATAATAGTAAATGGCCTTTATTTTAAAATTATGACAAATACACATAACCTATGCACATACATACATACATTAAAACAAAATGAAAGCTAAATATTTATTTAAACTAAAACTTAACATGGACTTCATTTGGATCACTTAAAACATACATACACCCATCAGAATATGTTTCCGTACAGTGTTTTTTTTTAATAATTGCAATGTTTTGCATGATGACGGCTCTTTCGTTAATTACAATGCCATGGTGAAAAGAAAACTGCAGAATGGAACTTATACAATTGGCACCAAACGAGGAAGAAGCAAAGTATGGAATATCTTTGGAACTCCGGCAAGGAGTATAATAATGTAATGTAAGTAATAATGTTTTTAAATATTAATGCTGCAGAAAATGATTTAAAAAATTATATTTTAGATTTAGCGTAATATGTAATGTGTACATATAAAAACATCCACCAGAATAAGTGTCCGTGCAGTGTTTTGTTTTAATATGTGCAATGTTTTTCGTAACTATTTTTTTTCGTTAATTTTTAATAGAAATACATTTCATTCAGCATCAAAAAGCATATAAGTTAATGTTTCAAAGTTTTTACAAAATTTTGGAAAATTAGAAAAATTTTCACCAAAATGTCCAGCTTTTAAACTAAATTTTTTAGAGTTTTGGTTGAGTATACAGTTTTGAAGTTCACTTAATTTCAGTACAATAAAGTGCAAGTTTTAAATGGCTATAAGCTACCGTTTATTTTGAAGATTTTTTTTTTGCTGATGATGTTGCTCATTTTCTCCATATAACGAGTGCCTGGTAGTTTTTTTGTATGGGAAAAAATGCCGAAGAGCGTCAGTAAAAAAATTCTCCAAAATCAACGGTAGTTTATTGCCACTTAAAATTTCCGCTTTATTATTCTGAAATTGAGAGAACTACAAAACTGCTTACTCAAAAAAATTCTAAAAAATTTTGTTTAAAGCTGAAAATTTTGTTGAAAATTTATCGAATTTTCCCAAATTTTATAAAAACTTTGAAACAAAAATGTATATGCTTTTTGATGCAGAATGAACTATATTTCTATTAAAAATTAACGAAAAAAATAGTTACGAAAAACATTGCACATATTAAAACAAAACACTGCACGGACACTTATTCTGGTGGATGTTTGTATATGTACATATTACATATTACGCTAAATCTAAAATACAATTTTGTAAGTCATTTTCTGCAGCATTAATATTTAAAAACATTATTACTTACATTACATTATTATACTACTTGCCGGAGTTCCAAAGATATTCCATACTTTGCTTCTTCCTCGTTTGATGCCAATTGTATAAGTTCCATTTTGCAGTTTTCTTTTCACCATGGCATTGTAATTAACGAAAGAGCCTTCATCAGTTTACTGTTAAGTATATTTAAGTACAGATATTAAAAATAAAATGAAACTTGTAAATACGTATAAACATTAATAAAAACTTACCTCATTTATATTTACCATAATATCAAAAATGTCTATTATTATTAATTTAATATTTATTACCCACAAAAGACCTACAGCACGATGCCGCTTTTGCGCTTGATTAACAGAACTTCAGTAAAAAAGGCTATGCTTGACATGTATTACTCTCAAATACTCGTTTATTTGAAGCAGCGATGGGCAGAGAGAGCTTTTACTCTACGCGCGGCTATACAAAATGTGTAGAAAGCTTGAAAGAGCTTTGCCCGCGGGCAAGGCAGTGCCCATGCATGGTTGCCACAATTGGTAACTTCCTACCAAAATTGGTAACTTTTAAACGGTTTGGTAACTTGGTAACTTTTATTTCTTTTTGGTATCTTTTGCAACTAAACATCTTTTTGCATTACTAGAAATAATTGAATTATGTTTTGAATGTGCGTAATTATAAAAACCCTTCGAGTTTCAGTGCACTTCTGAGAATTTTACAAAATTACTTCGATTAAATTAGAGTCAGCTCATATTCGAATAATGGCAATATACAGTGGCAGCACCAAGGGCTGCACTTTTAAAACAACTTTCGAATTTTTGAGATACATTTTGAATTCTACCCTCTCACATTTTAATACTGACCATCTGCCAATTTTTGGTAAGGTCCATAAATCGTTTTGATTATTCCGGCAAAAAAAATGTCGCGCGCTTTTTACCAGACTCATTACCGACATGTATTTCGACACCTACCGACATATATTTCGACGTACAGTAAATTAGGAAGAAAATAGCAAAAAAAATAACGATTTTCGCAATTTACTCGAAATTTTGTACTACTAAGTCAAAAGAACGGTTAAAAGCACCCGCCACTTTTTGTGTGTGCCGGTGCTATTGTTTCGTGAGTCGCAGGTCCAAGTATCGTCACATTCCGAACGAAAAATTACACTGAAAATGGCACAACGCCGAAACCGGTGTGTCTCCAAACTAAATTTTACAAGGGATGCATGCACCTCATCAGCGCCTTGCCGCCGTACTTGAATAGCTCGGCTGGCAGGCCGTCAGATCCAGCAGCTTTGTTGTTTTTCAGCCGCGTAATCGCTATTCGTACCTCGTCATAGTCAGGCGGTGGGACAGCTACTCCATCATCATCGACTGGGGACTCGGGTTCGTCTTCTTCACTACTTTCAGCGCTGCTGCCATTCAATAGGTTCTTCCCTCCACAATTTAAGTATTTTCTGGCCATCGGTCACTAGGTCGCCATTGTTGTTCTTACAGGAGTTCGCCCCGGTCTTGAAACCTTCCGTAAGTCGCCTAGCTATCTGGTAGAATTTTTGGGCGTTCTTCCTGTCGGCCGGCATCTCAAGCTCTTCGCACTCACGTATTTCGGCCTCTCTCTTCTTATTGCGGCAAATACGTCTCGCTTCCTTCTTCAGTTCCCTATAACGGTCCCACATGGCTCGCGTTGCGCCCGATCGCAGCGTGGCCCTGTAGGCGGCATCTTTTTTCTCTGCGGCTTCTTGACATTCCTCATCGTACCAGTTGTTCTTTCGGGCTCGCTGAAATCCAACTACTTCTTCGGCGGCGGTACTTAATGATCGGGAAATGTGGTTCCACTGCTCGCGTACGTCGGATTGTTGAAGAGTGCTCTCAGAGAGCAGGTGTGTGAGTCGAGTGGCGAATAAATTGGCCGTCTGTTGTGATTGCAGCTTTTCGACGTTAAGCTTTCCTTGCATTGTTGGGCGCACATTTTTTGCTGCACAGAGGCGGGTGCGTATCTTGGCTACAACAAGATAGTGGTCCGAGTCGATGTTTGGCCCTCGGAGTGTACATACGTCTAAAACACTTGAAGCATGCCTTCCGTCTATCACAACATGATCGGTTTCTCGTTTTTCGATCTGGAGACAGCTATGTAGCTTGGTGGATGTT
>NW_016157399.1:164714-222990 GCF_001687245.7 Rhagoletis zephyria
TTTGACATTACCTTGGGGGCAGTGCTCATATGTACGTTCCAAGCGCTCATAGAAGAGATCCTTGGACGCCTCATCCTTCTCTTCCGTCGGGGCATGGGCGCAGATGAGCGAGATGTTGAAGAATCTAGCTTTGATGCGGATTGTGGCTAGACGTTCGTCCACCGGGGTGAACGCCAGTACTCGGCGACGGAGTCTCTCTCCTACCACGAATCCAACACCGAATTTGCGCTCCTTTACGTGGCAACTGTAGTAGACGTCGCAAGGCTTCACGCTTACTTTACCTTGCCCCGTCCATCGCATTTCTTGGATGGCGGTGATGTCAGCCTTTGTCTTCCCGAGGACATCAACCAGCCGGGCAGAGGCACCTTCCCCATTAAGGGTCCGGATATTCCAGGTGCATACCCTTAAATCATAGTCCTTTATACGTTTGCCGTGGTCGTCATCAGAAAAAGGGGGTCTCATCCGAGGCTTGTTGGATTTTTTCATTGGGCGGGGTTTTAACGTGGCGGGACCCAAACCCAGCGCACGCGAAGTTTTACGCCTTCTCACTTTAGCTCGCTCCCAAACGGGTGTTTGGTTGCTACCCAGAGGATACGTGGATATAAATATCCGGACGTTGTGAGCTGCGATTTGAACCGTACGCACAAGAATCGCTTTTGGCCACTCCCAGGTGAATGTCAGCCAGAAGTTTTCCACTTCTGCCACGGAACCATCCTCCCTTCTGCGCACGGAACCATCCTCCATGCCCATTGCACCCGAGTATTCTAAGCGGATGCGTTTGTTCATAGGTGCAGGATGTATTATACCGAATATGAGAAGAAAATCCCCCACTCATATACATGGATAGACCGAATTTCAAATGGTGGTCTTATAAAACCTAAACCGAAATTCCNGTAATTATTAATAAATTTAATGGAAGAAATTTTCGAATTGCAAAAATTTAATAGCTAAATTATTGAAGTTAATTTCTGTTTTAAATTTAGAAGAGTCGAACTTTTTTTATGTCTAATATACTTAAGAATTAAGTATTTGAATAAAAGAATAAATGCTAAAACAGAATGGGATAGTAACATGCAAGAAAATTATCAAAACGGTTTTATAAACAAGTGTGTTTCATTTAGTATGTAATTTTGTGGAAAAGCCTAAAATGAGGCTGATTCTAATAAGATTTTATAATTTTCATATTTACAAAAACTTTCATTTCAAAGGTATTGAGTTTTATCAAATGTGGTAAATACATATCAAAGGGTTAATTTCTTTGTTTATATTTTCTAACATTACAGTCAGCTATAGTTGCGTTCCAGGTGCTCAAGATATTCACGGTTTGCAGGTTTTTTTTGCAGGAAAGCGTTCCAGGTGCCAAAAAACCTGTAAGTCAAACCACTTTTGTGAGAGTAACTTGCTCTCTCTCTCAGTCAGAAGTTGCAGGTTTTAGTCCGAAGTTTTTCTTCCTGCAAGTTCATGAAAAGTGTCAAACGATAAGCAGGGTTGCATTTGTAAACAAAAACAGAACCTTAAGCGCCACGGAGACAATCAAATAAATATGTCAAGCATTGCATATGTATGAGATTGGCCCGCAAACGTTCAAATAAACTCGTCAATTAAACAAACAATTTATTTTTCTTGTCCGCGCACTTGCTCACCACGACGATCAGAAGGCAAGTGCACTTGTTTTTTGTCAAGCATAACGCGAGACGGTTGATAAAGATATTTCATCGTCTCCATGGCACTTTACATTAAAAAAAAAATCGAAGTAGTTACAGGAAAAGTGGTTTTTCGCGTTCCAGGTGACCTTCTTTGTTTCGCTCTCGCTCCTCTCTTTCAAGAGAGTGATTTTGTTATTTAACAGTTTTACAGGTTTTTACACGAAGTTATCTGGAACGCAACTTATGAGAGTGCTCGACTGAATTGTCACTTCTACCTTGTTGAATATGCCTTGCTCCTACCCTGTCGGAAACACCAACAACGAAAATGAGAATAACGGCACATGCAGTAATCAATTGATAGAAAAATATTTTCTAATAAAAAAATTATTATAATTGTCAATAGCATTTGCAATCTTGATAATTTATCAAGAAAACAGATTTAAAATTCTGTGCTAGAACTGGGAGTTTTTGATAAATAATCAAAAATTGACAAATTATAAAAATATTGAATTTATTAAGTGCACAGAACCGGGCTGTAAGTATATACATATTTGTTATGAAATATAGCAGTGTTATTCAGTATATTTTTTTCACACTGAAGAAGTGAAGAGTTTGGTAGTGAAGATTTGGTAACTTTTGGTAACTTTTCTTGAGAGATTTTGGTAGAAAAAAAATGTTGGCGAGTGGCAACCATGTGCCCATGACCGATTTGAAGTTAAAAATGCGAAACAGAGAGCATAGTAAAGAAAACAAGAGATACTCCGTTACACCGATGGTAGCGAGCATTCCATTCGCGAAATATTATACTCCCGCTCATTCGCATTCTCTTGCTGATATCGTTTGCAAACCTTGTACATGTTTTGAGAGTAAAGACAGAGAACTTAGATAGATCTATCTAAGTTCTCTGGTAAAGAGAACGACCGCAAAAGCAAATGCATTCTCGCAGCTATGTAGTTCGTACTAATCGCGTGCTGTGGTGTTGATGGAAATTCAACATTTGAAAGCAGATTCATATGTCTGGGTGTAGCTGAGTGCGCAAAGATGCTTGCCACAAGTATTTTTTTTTAGTTTTTGTCTTGATTATTCACTTCACGGATGCTTTTTCAGAACGAACGCGGTCATATTAATATGCGCTTAAGTGAATTTTTACCAATATACAGTACTTTCGTTGACGTTTATGGTAAGATCAATTACGTTTCTATTTGATGTTAATATTTTTTCCCTCAGTGTAACGGGTATTGAAAAGTTTAATTCTTATCCGCAAAGTTGTAGCTACTGTTTTGATATTTTCTTCAACTGGAGATCTTCCCTGATGCATATTTGTTAGTAATAGTCCGAAGATGCATATGTGCCAATCGATAAGAGGAACAGCTACGATTCCGTGCCTTGAAAATTCGGAATCTAGGCTCGATTGAGAACAACTTTCCTTTTGGCTACATTTTTCATTCACTGACTCCAGTATTTGATATTCGGTCTAGTTATCTGACACCGGCACAATTTCATTGGAATATGCCCCAATCGAAAAGGGCGAGCAGCTACGATTACACACCTTGAAATTTTGAAATCTGGGAGTAATTTGGAATGGCTTTCTGAAGGTTGCGCTTGGCTACATTTTATTAATACCTAACGATGCTTGAAGACCACTGTGTGCCCATTGATAGCTCGGTTATATAACTTGAGAAATAATAGGTTTAAAGACACTTTTATCAAAGTTGATAATTTTGACTTTTGAACAGATTTGTTACACAAATACTCCTTTGTGCGGCTCCGCATTGATTATTGCGAATGCGAAAGCGAATGCGAATGTCAAAATTAATGCGGAAGCTCCGCGGTTGCGAATGCGAATGCGAATATTCGCAACAAACCCTGGTATGTACATACATATCGATGGTCCTCAGAAATAACGACACAATTCAAAATTAAAGAAATAAAAACTCTTCCCACTGTGAAGTGGCTCATGTCTCTAATCCGTTTCTAATTCATGTCTAATCTTGACTACCTACTGTAGTAATCCTTACCACTTACTTTAGTAAATATAAGAAATGGATTAGACAAGGATTAGAGACATGAGCCACTTAACAGTAGTAAGGGATTTTATTTTTTAATTGTGAATTGTGTCGTTATTGCAGAGGACCATCGATATATGAAAGTGTGTGCACCAATCTATTAATATCGTTGAATTATAATTATTTTAATACTAGAACCGGCGAACTTCGTCCCGCCCAAAATTAATTTTTTTTATTGAAATATTTCGTCCAACGTTTTCGCCATCAATTCACGTTCACGTTTGGTTTTGTGGTCGACAGAAGGCATATCCTCCATTTCTGTTTAGTCACTGTAAAGCAAGGACCGCAATGGTTCTGATGGTTGATTTAACGGGAGTAATTTGACTTTGATCCCTGATGCCTCCGAATCGACGATTTTTAGCAGTAACTCGGCTCCAGCGCCACTAAAAATTATCATTAAAATCGTTTCGGTCATTTAGGAGGAGTTAAGCCACCAGAATAAGTCTTTTACATACTGACACTCTTCGGCATTTTTTCCCATACAAAATCTCTCACGCATTCGTTATACGGAGAAAATGCGCAACATCATCTGCGAAAAAATTCTCAAAAATCAACGGTATCTTGTAGTCATTAAAAACTTGCACTTTACGATACTGAAATTGAGTGAACTAAAAAACTGCATACTCAAAATTTGGTGCCATTTGATGCAAAATGAACTATGTTTCTAGAAAGAATTAACAAAAAAAAATTTTTATGTAAATGAAAAAAAGCACTGTATTCTGGGTGTATATATTTACAGATAGGTAAAAGTTTCAATATGTTTGGAAAGCACCACGTCCCTTTTCCAGTAGCCCAAAAATCTCTATACCAATTTCCAGGACATTACCACAAATACTTTCAGAGATATACGGTATGAAAAATTCGATATGTATGGGTGATGCCACGCTCCCTTAATATATCCAAAGTCTGCAGTAGATGTCCAAAATTTCAAAAAATCGTTACAGCCGTTCGCGAGATCACCTCTTATAAAAAGAAGCAGCTTCTCTTTATATACATAATTAGTGTAGGTAACACAGGACAACACCGATTTTGATGGGGCAAATGTTGAAGCTAGTTTGAATAGGCTCTTTTTGCTGATTAAGGGCCATTTTTATTTTGATTGTTGAGAGTATTAAAAAGGGCCATTTTGTAATGTAAGCAGTTAAGTTGCCTTTACTAGCAGGGCAGATAAATTGTTTCTCACTTTAGAGTGTTTTTGTTTTCTTATCTTACCGGTAAAAATATATTTGTTATTCCGTAGAGTGAAACCAGAGAATGTTAATGTACAATGCTACATTTTTGCAGCATGCACCACAGTACTCATAAGCTGACGGCGTAAATTTGCAAATATTAATCATCAACGGCAGCTAATTTATGTAAATTTGCTACAAATTTCTCACCTCACCATAGAATATGGTAGTTAAAATTGATCTCAGTGATCCCGCATCTCAGATCTTCAAATTAGTACTTAAAAAAATTTTACTTAACATTTGCGCCTTCTCATGACATTAACATTCTCTGGTTCAACAGTTGCTAACTTTCCGCCATTTTTTCCATCGTACAATTTTTTCGCTACCTGAACTCAACGTGTTTTGCTCAGCTTTAACAGATGATCGAAAAGATTTACACAGCTTATATTAAATGTACTAGTCTTATAGATTGAGAGTCAGCCTTTAATTAAGAAATATTATGTCCTGATTATATAAAATAAAACTAAAAAAGTTCAAAATAAAATAATGTAAAAAAAAATATTTTTTTTTAAAACAAGATTTTATTTATTATGTACAAATAAAAAGAATAAAATAAAGTAGTGTAACAAAAGATTTGTTAGCAAACAAATTTTGTAAAAACTGCACTAAAATTAATAAGTTAAGCTTTCGTTAAAGTTAGTAAAAGCCAAATAGTGAAAGGAGTTACTCAAACTCGAATGAAAATTACTAATAATTTTTACTGATTTACTTTGAGCAACAATTTATCGATTCCAGAAATTAATGCGCTGATGAGAAAACGAAAACTCGTACATATATGGGTGTTTCCATCGGAAGGTCCACCACGACAAAAAAAATAAAAGTCTTATATCTAACGTATTTACCCTATACGATTTGTCTGCTTTTTAAAATATACACTGGCTATGTAAGTAGAATCATATTTGCGTAAAATGGTCTTCCTAGGTGGCGCCAAGGCTGAGATATTTCGAAAAACCGTATTTATGGCCGATTTGGTTCGAATTTGGCGTATGTAGTTGAAACATAATAAGTCATAGATTTCCAACAAATTCACCCTGAATTGGCGCTGAAGTCAAAATATAAAGTATATTCTACATAAAATACATGTTTTATTTGCGTTAAAAATTCATTTAAAAGCAATATTAACAAAAACATAACGATGGAAATTTATGTCACGTGACGCTACGTCACTGGTTTTTTACTGGATGTCGTTTTCGTACGCAAAAACTTGCAAGAAACTTGCAAAAGAGGGGAAATTGAGAGAGCAAAATTGACAGCTGAACTTGCAAGTTTTACTGGATTTTTACTGGATAAATTTTTACTAGCAACTATTTGCTAGTAAGAAAAACAGCTGATGGCGTGATGCTTAATGTAATTCACATTAACAAAATAATTCTTTGTGGTGCTTTTATAGTTGCAATTGACAAAATAAACCTATTTAAATATACAATAAGATGGAAAATACTAGTTTTCTAAGAAAATTGCATCGGAAAATAACAAATTGATCAGCTGTTCATAAAACTAGCAACTTCTTGCTGGTTTTGCGTTTTCGTACTTTCTTGTATATTTCACTCATTGGGAGTAAATATTGACTTACTCTCCGAAATATGGTTACTGGCAAGTTACTGGATATTTTTTGCTGGAGAATACGAAAACACAGCTACTATTTTTAGCATATCCAATCAGCTGATGAATTTGATTCTGTAGCTGAATAGTTTTAGATCTCGACATTTAACAAACTCCTGTTCCCACGATTCGCACCAAAAAAAAAAAAAGGAAAACAAGTAAGAAAGTCTAAGTTCGGGTGGAGCCGAACATTAAATACCCGGCGCAAGTATTAAACATATGTTTTTTCACCTTTCCGAAACCTACCGCTAGATGGTAAGCCGGGGATGTATCAATTTTGAGTAAATTAGCGTCCTTAAATTTCGAAATATAGCAGTTTCAAGCATTTCTGAAGTTTACCGTTATATGGAAAGCGGCCGTAATTTTAGTCCGATTTCAATCAATTTCAACGTTTTGCTTTTATGTGGCAAGCACAATAAAATTACCGAGTTTGGTACAAATTGGTAGAACGGTTACCGATATACATATTTGCGACCATATTGGTAAAGAATTGTTGCGAGCATCAATTTTGAATAAGTCAGCTTTAATATTTACTGATTTATCGAAGATTTTGTATTTCTGTAAATTACCGTTATATGGGATGTGGGCGTGGTTATTGTCCGATTTTTTTAAATTTTCGGCCAATTAGTATGCTGTATGAAGGCCAACAACTGTGCTAAGTTTGGAAGAAATTGGTGCAGCGGTTACCACGATATACACATGTAACCATAAGTTCGCGTGGCTACGCCCATTTTCCAAAAAATTATAATATTCTTATTTTTCGTCTAAAAATTGTTATAAATATCAATTTTGAGTGAATAATCGTCGGTAGTTACTAAAATATCGCAGTTTTCGTATTTCTGGAAATTACCGTTATATGGGAAGTGGGCGTGGTCCGATTTCGCCCATTTTCAATACCAACCTACATTGGATCAACAGAAACCTACATACCAAATTGCGTGGAGATATCTCAATTTTTGCTCGAGTTATCGTGTACGGACGGACGGACAGACAGACATGGCTTAATCGATTTCTCTTTTCATTCTGATCATTTATGTATACATTTGTCTAAATCTATCTCGATTCGTTTTGGCTGTTGCAAACAACCGTTATGTGAAAAAAATTAATATACCCTTGTGCACAAGTGCGCTCGGGTATAAAAAGGTTCCGTACGTCATGTGGACTGCGCCCCTCGTGTCGTTAGGGATGGAGGGTAAAAACCGTTGGGATTAATTAATTGTACATGTTAAATAAAGGCTTGTTTTTAAAATATATTTGTTTTTGCAATATTTTATTTATCTAATATATCCTGTACAAAAAACTTGCATAAATGTATTTTAAAGAACGTATTATTATACGAAGCCAATTATGAGTATTTTCTGATATATATCTCGAAGTATAATAACTGTTTATGGAGAAAATTACGAACCATGCCTCAAACTGGTTCATAGGCATGCTACACAGCGGGTGAAAAAAGGTTGCTGTGGACAAATGAATTTTGAGAGCCCAAATGTGAACCGATTTCAAGTCTCTTTTTTTAAATAAGAGATAATTAAATTTCACATCGATCTATTCCAAAAAAGTGGAAGCATTCAAACGTAAAAATTTTGTTTCTTTTATTTTTCAACATAAGTAAATAAAACAACTAGGGCTTTACTAAAAAATCGCCACGGATAGATCGACGTGAAATTTAATTATCTCTTATTAAAAAAAAGAAACTTGAAATCTGTTCGGCTCTCTAAATTCATTTGTCCACAGAAACATTTTTAGCCCCACTGTGCGCCATTTTAATGAGCCTTCAAGGCGTGGAAATACCGAACATCGAATACGGGACAAATACAGGACATTAAAAGAAATACAGAACAATTGGCGTCCCGTATAAAATAAATAAATTACCAGGCCAATTGGTCAAAAAACAATTGTTGGATCGTTTGTGCGATATCGTCCACTCAATTCCAGTTTTGATTCACGTAACAGTAACAGTAGCACGTAACAGAAAAAAATGCATAAATCAGTGTTTTGACGACATCTTTTTGTCAGTATCGTTTGAACCACAATCGTTTCAAAGTTACGTGATTCATGCCCAGGACTGTCCCGTATAATACAGAACGGATGTTCACCGTAACGATATTGTATGTTATTGTATCGTAGCGAATGCAAATCCATCAACATAAACATTCTTAAAATGTTGACGGGACTATCCGCCAGAAAGCTTCGCGATGAGCCAAAAATCAAAATTTTACCAGATCAGATACAAAATTTGACTAGAAACATTTTAAAAACCGTGCGATTTTCAATAAGATATTAGTATACGACTTTTTTACTACTATTCTGGCATTGGTACTTAAACCCGTACATGTTAACACTATAAATATTATGATGTAGATTTGAGGTTTATACCATACTCTGTAAATTGTGGGATAACATAAATATCTTAATGTTTTTTCTACTTAATAAAAATTCACCTCATTTCATACACCTTTTTATCATTCAGGTCGGAAGCATGCTATCTACAGTTGATTACAGGCTTTCATAACTACATATATAGCTTTATATTATGACCTTCTGGAATTTCTTTTATTTTGCAGATCCATATGAACCTCAGACAGCAAAATAGGGCCACCCACCCTGCTGCCCTGACGAATATATTTACATTGTAGTGTGGCCTGCATGGAACGCCTGCGGCTGCCGTCTAATGCCATTAAATGTAATCAAGGAACAAAGAAGCAAAAGTGTCACAGCCACAATTTGCAAAAAGGATTTCTTCCTACAGCAGCAACAATAAAGTAAGAATTGCAACAAAATAACACAATTCACGTCCACAGGCACTCAACCAACAAATATAATGATATCAAACACAGTTGCCACAGTACAATGAGGCGCGCCTCTAAGCACAATTCCAGAGTGCAAATGTCGAATGCCAGCTGGAGTCGCCGCCGACGGTTCTTCAACTTCTTTCTACAATTGCGTATATATCCATTATTTCGATTATTGCCGGTGTTGTGGCTGCTATTATGCTATTGTTGCTGTTGCTGTTGTGCCGAAAACAGGCGGAATGCCGCGGAGCATAGTGTTAAGTTGAGCAACTGCTACGACATTCGATATGGCTTTGATGGGGTGCTAACGGGCAGTGTGCCAAAGCTCCTATATCCTGCAGCCAATAGCTCTAATAGAGGCAACAGTAGTACCATTACCAATGCAAACATGAGCACCACGGTGAGTGATCTGTGGACGCAACACCAACTGCAGTTACAAAACGGTTCAGATGTAGATGCACTGGGCTTCCGACCAGGACCGGCGATACACACAGGTTGGCAATGTTGCTGCTGGAATGCGACAAATCATGTGAGTAAAACAGCAGGACTACTATGTACTACCACGATGCAGAAAATGAAGGTGCCGCCATTCGCGGACTTCGGATTCTTAAAAAACTTAAGCAAAATTTTAAGGGCCGTTTTCTCATCTAAGCTTTAGATTACCGGCCACTTCATCGTCTCGATATACGAGTTTTCGTTTTCTCATCAGCGCATTAATTTCCCGAATCGATAAATTGTTGCTTACCCGTTGCAACCTTTAAAATTTGTACCTAACTTTAAATTTTGGTTCATGAGTTAGATATATTAGATATTTCAACCAAGGTTTTGGTTTTTGCTAACAGGTGCTCTTGCTCTATATTTGCTTATGTTGCATTGCCAACCTTTGGAATTTTATGACGAATGTAGTGAAGTTTCACTCTAGGAAGTGTAGTAAAGTTTCACTCTACGGAATAACAAATTTATTTTTACCCGTAAGATAAGAAAACGAAAACACTTTAAAGTGAGGAACAATTTATGTGCCCTGTTAGTAAAGGCAACTTTAAGTAATCTTAAGGGCCGTTTTCTAATGCAAGCAGTAAAGTTGCCTTTAAGAGGGCAGATAAATTGTTCCTCACTTTAAAGTGTTTTCGTGTTCTTATCTTACCGATAAAAATAATTTTGATATTCCGTAAATTGAAACTTCACTACATTTCCTAGAGTGAAACTTCACTACATTCGTCATAAAATTTCAAAGGTTGGCAATGCAACATAAGCAAATATAGAGCAAGAGCAACTGTTAGCAAAAACCAAAACCTTGGTTGCAATATGTAATATATCTGACTCATGAACCAAAACCAAACCAAAATTTAAAGTTGGGTAAACATTTTTAAAGGGTGCCGCGGGTGAGCAACAACTTATTGATTCGTGAAATTAATGCACTGATGAGAAAACGAAAACTTGTATATCGAGACCAGGGGCTCTATTCTGTAACTGTGCGTTTTCAGGTGTACACTGAAAATTGTGTGCACTCTTCATTTTGCGATTCAGGAAGAGTGAGAATGAGTTTTAGCTGTCAAAATTGTGTACACTTCCTCATTTTGCGATTCAGCATGTGTGAGAATGAGTTTTAACTGTCAAAATTGTGTACACTTCTCTTCCGAAAAACTTGCTGAACTTTTGTCGGGGAGTTTTTGTTGTGAGTTTTGCACCCGGTGTACACTACATTTTCTCACAGTTACAGAATAGAGCCCCAGGGTTGTTGCGAATATTGTTCCGAAATGAAAGTATTTTCCGGATAATAAACAAACCGCTTATCCAAATTAAACAAGTTTGGTATCAAATGAAAGAGGACTTAAATAGCTTTAAAACTGAAATGTCTAAACGAGGAAAGGCACATATTGAAAACTATTTCAACAAAAAATGTTAATTAATTACCATAGAACAAACCTATATAAAAAAACCTTATAAAAAAAATATAAATAGAGGTCTTTCGTTATATCTGTTTAAAAGCTAATTCAGTCCTCTTTCATATGATACCAAATTGGTTTAGTTTGGACAGGCCGTTTGTTTATTATCCGGAAAGGACTTTTATTTTGGAATAATATTCGCAACAATCCTGTTCGAGACGATTAAGTGGCCGGTAATCCAAAGGTTAGATGACAAAACGGCCCTAAGGGCAGTAAAGTTGCCTCTACTAACAGGGCAGATAAATTGTTCCTCAGTGTTTTCGTTTTCTTAACTTACCGGTAAAATTAAATTTGTTATTCCGTAGAGTGAAACTTCACTACACTTCCGAGAGTGAAACTTTACTACATCATAAAATTTCAATGGTTGGCAATGGAGCATAAGCAAATATAGAGCAGGAGCAACTGTTAGCAAAAACAAAAACTTTGTTTGAATATATCTAACTCATGAACCAAAACCAAACCAAAATTTAAAGTTGGTTACAAATTTGTAAAGGTTGCATCGGGTGAGCTAAAATTTATTGATTGGAAAAATTAATGCGGTGATGGGAAAACGAAAACTCGTATATCGAGACGATAAAGTGGCCGGTAATCTAAAGGTTAGATGAGAAAACGGCCCTAATTAAGTGTTGTAAGCAACTTTACAAAAATGGGAACAAAATCATGGCAAAATGACATTCATAGGCGAGAGAATATGTTGGCCAACAAAATATGTGGCAGCACCTTCAATCACGCCAGAACATTAATTTTTACTAGCAGACCCGGCGAACTTCGTCCTGCCCAAAATTTTTATTTTTTTATTGAAACTTTTTGGGCCAACATTCTCATTCATCTGCTAAGATTATGGTTTGGTGGTTATTTGTGTGCAGCATTTCATAAAACGGTTATTCGCAAAACGAAATAAATTTGAAGAATGTTTCCCTCTTCCCTACATGGCGGCAACAATGACCCGGTTCTATAGTGAATCTGTCCTAGAAGCTTTACAGTATAGTTGGTGGCAATCTCAAAATGGGTTCAACAAAAATGCAATATACATGTACTGATTTCAGACGAAATACCTTAAAAGCTGGAACGCATAATAATATCGGAAAATCACATCCTTTGGGCCAATCGTAACACAGTAGAGTTCGATATACTCAATGGTGCAACAGGTCGATTTAATCTGACCTTCACGGCACTTTTTCTCACTTGGCTATTTTTTTTAGTAATAACTCGACTCCAGCGCCACTTGGCAGCACGTTTTTGCAATAGTATTGCCCTTACTATTACCACTACATATTTAAAATATTAGCTAAATCGGATCATAAATAAGATTATTAGTAATAACTCAACTACAGCGCCAACTGGCGGACTAAATTATAAAACTAAACCTTGATTTCATATATATACATATCTCCATACGAAGTATGAAAAATTCTGTTTGTATGGGAGGTGCCACGCCCCCTTTTCCAATAGCTCCAATTTTTCTCCAAGAATATGCGATTGATCCCGTATATCTCCATACCAAGTTCTAGAACTCTACTATGAACACTTCCAGGGATACGTAGTATGAAAGCTTTAGTTTGTATGGGAGGTGCCACGCCCCTTTTACATATAGAATTTTGTTTAGCCTAAAACCATCCTTGGGACACGTGCGGCAGGTGTCTGAATCAGGGTTGTTGCGAATATTCGTATTCGCAACCGCGGAGTTTCCGCATTAATTTTAACATTCGCATTCGCTTTCGCATTCGCAATAATCAATGCGGAGCTTTTGCGAATGTTGTGCAAGTGCACCGAAAAATGACAAATTGTAGCCAATATTTTTGCCTGCGGTCGTGGGAGTATTTGTGTAACAAAACCGGTCAAATGTCATATTTATAAAAATGTCATATACATATTATTTCTTAAGCATATACATATTTCTATACATATACATATATATATTTCTTAACATATACATATTATTTCTTAAGCTATATAACCGAGCTATCAATGGGCAGTCATACAAGATCCAACTTCTACTTGACCTTTGACGTACGTCATAGAGAACATAGTCTTTTTAGCAAATTTTTTTTCCTGTGCTTTAAATACCTGCATTGCTTTCTTTCTTTATTATGATTTTTTTGGGCCAATCTTAAAAAAACTACTAGACGCAAAAGAAGAAAGTGTACACTGTAATTCTTAACCAAATTTTCGAGATTTGCCTTTGATCTTACATCTATATTGGTTTCAATAATTTCAAATGGGGCTCTTTGGGGAATTTATTTTTAGCAAAAATTTTAAAAACAGTAATTTTGTTTACATGTCGGGCAATATTTTTTTTATAGGGATATACATTGGATCCTTGGCTAAAAACTTCTGTGGTAAAACTGTCCCTTCTTTGTTATTTGAAATCAAAGTGTAAGCTCTTTAAATAGGGATTTCCAGCAGAAATGATAAACGTCTGGACATAAAGAGAAATAATTAAAAAACTATAGGTCTGACCTTTAATAAGATAAAAATTACGTGAGATTCAAATGCTTATAAAAAACAGAGTGTTTCTTTTTTTTAAATAACAATATTCTGATCCGATTCGGCTGGCAGCCACGAGTTTGAAAACAGAATTTTGTTCAAAATTTTATTCCTGGAAAATAATAATTTATTTTCCATATCCACCTATTTAGCTCGCTATAAGCACACATTTTTCAAACCAGTCGCAGAAGGAAGTATTAAAAATAACAGAAATTAAAATCGAAAAACGCTCATGATGTTACATTCCCTAAATTCTGAAACAGCCAAAGGAATGAGAATGAAGAATTCTTTTTAAAGAACTTTAGAAAAACCTGACACATCTGGTTTGGCTTGTAAGCGCTGTTTAAACAAAGATCTCGTCATTATGCTTGATTCTAATTGTTTCTTAAAAATACTTGACATCCGCATTCGCATTCGTATAGCTGTTAGATATTCGCATCCGCTTTCACATCCGCGGATGACTTAACCCTCCGGTTGTGTGAAGAATTTTTAGTCGGTCGTTAGAGTATTAGTCACCCAGGTGACTATGTGCAAAATGTATCAAAATCCCATAATTTGCAAGAGAAGATGCACACAAATGATAGGAGGTCATTCAGGAATGGCAAAATGCAAAGGTAAGGGAAGTGACCATGGTTGTAACTGGGTAGGGGCAAGGGCTCTACATTTAAAGTTCTACCTATATATATATATATAAAATAGGTCCCTGATATGCTAGCTTAATAGTTTCGAGGATGATCAATTCGAAGACATCGAAGGTGAGTATCTGCCTGAAGGATCTGCTTCAGATGAAGAGGAGGGCGACTTTCCGGCAGAAATAAAAGCTGAGGAAGATATCTCTGATTTGAACGATATTGAAGTCAAAATCGAAGAGCCTAAAGATGCAGAAGTTGAGCAACAACTTTTGAGTTCAGCTATGATAAATTTAAGGCCGGATCAAATTTATACTTCAAAAGATAATACGATTTGGTCTAAGAATCCATTGTCTAATGCTGGTCGAGCTCAAACGCGAAATATCATGCGTGTGAGCGGTGCGTATTATTTGGCGCTTCTATACAAGCACCGGGTTTTTTATTACATTGCTTCCATACTTACAGATGGACCTGCCAACAAAAAGTTTTTGGCGAAACAAGAGACTTTCAATCTAATTTTCATTGACTTGATTAAAGATCTTATCATACGCTACACGAACCAAAGAGGTGCAAAATTTGCAGCTGAATATAACGTGCAAATCCAGATCGCCCACAACGTGAGTGGACTCCGATGGATTCGATTGAGTTCGATGCATTTTTGGGCATCATTTTACATTGCGGCGTTCACAATTCCAGCCATGATCGAGTGGTTGATTTGTGGGCTCGTCATGCACACCCTCTTTACCGTGCATCAATGCCAATGGTTCCATTTTTAACCATCTTGAAGTGTATTCGTTTCGATGATTCGAGAACTCGAGAAACTAGAAGACAACTCGACAAGGCAGCTCCGATCTCGGAAATATTTTCTTTCATCAATTAAAATTTGAGAAACAACTATCGCCCTAACGAATCTATTACAATTGATGAACAACTCTATGGCTTTCGATGGCGCTGTCCTTTTCGCCAATACATCCCGTCCATGCCAACCAAATATGGTCTAAAGTTATTTTGGGCTGCCGACTCGAAAACTCACTATCCGTTGCAAGGAGGGCTCTATCTGGAAAAACTTCCAGGCGAAGCAAGAAACAAAGATCTTGGAGAGAAAGATGTGTTACGATTGATGAGACATTGGGAAAACTCAGGTCGAAACAGCAGAAGAGCTAGTCAAGAAGAAGCTAAGCATGATTGGCACAATGCACCGGAATAAAAGGTGTATTCCTGCAGAGCTGATGTGCAAGCCAGGCGACCAAGTTGGAAAAAAAACGTTTGCATTTCGAGAGAAGACAACATTAGTGTCAAATGTGACAAAGAGGAACAAATCGGTTATTCTGCTTTCTACAATGCAAAAAACCGATGAGATAGACACAAACTCAGAAGCTCGTAAACCGTTAATTATTTTGGACTATAACAATACAAAAGGAGGCTTGTATAGTCCGTTCGTTTAGAAAGAATTCGTGAATTCTGACCTTTATTCATTTCTATAAATTCAAGGTGTCGACACAATGGACCAAATGTGCTCAAACTATTCCTGCAAGCGTGCAACGAGATGCTGGCCCCTGGCGATGTTTTATAATTTAGTTGACATTGCTGCCCTCGCCACCTATATCATATATGCCGAAAATCAGTCAAAAATTATGCCATCTAATTTGACGCGCCGTCAATTTCTGGTTCAATTATCTTAGGATCTATGCCAAAACAACATCCTGCGACGCTCCCAAAATCAGTACGTCATTGGCAAGCCGAATCTTAGGTCAGCAATTTGTGACATAATTGGCCATGAACTGCCTCTCACCACGCAATGTGCGCCTGAGATATCCCAGTTGGATGCGAGTGGTCGCACCAAAATTCAAGGCAAACTTCAGCGCAATTCTCGTAAGCGGTGCACAAAGTGCGAAAATCCGGTTTGTAACCAACATACCAACAAGGAAGTAACTTGCAAGGCTTGCTAAGCCATTTTTCGTGAATTTTGTTAATTTTCCCTAAATATTTTTGCTATGTAAATCAAAAACTTACTAAATTTTATTTAAAAATAATCTTGGATAAAAAATTAAAAATTTTCTTCCATTTCCTAGTCGTGTTCCCATAGATTAAGTGTTCATGCACGTAGTCACCCGGGTGACTAATACTACAACAAAGGGTTACATATGAATTTTCAGCTAAACCTGTAAGGGCAGGTAAGAGCTAAAAACTTGAGACATGACTTATTGTTATCTTAATTAAAATCGTAGTAAAGTTACGAAATCTCACCATCCTATCTAGATTAGAACAAAAAGATATTTGCAGTACAAAAGTGAAAAGCCACCCGGGTGACTAATACTCAAACGGAGGGAGTGGAATACATTCGCAACATCCCTAGTCTGAATATAAAAAAAAAATTGGTTTATCTGTTCTCCGGCTATGCGAACACTTAAAAACGGCTTTCAAAATATATAGATATTAGTATAGATATATTATATATTATTATTATATTTTGGCTGTATCCGCTGTTTCTGATTGTCGCAAAAAAAAAAACTTGCTTAGTGACGAATTCGCCCCTTGATATGGTGATTGCTCAAAGCTATTTATATTCGAAATTGCATGAAAATTGGAAAACAGGCTTATCCAGGCAAAAAGCTACCTACGTACAAACTTTTAATCAAATCTTACCATCGATACGATTTTTCGAATAGATCGATCCCTGGTCCACTTTACGGAAAAAATGCAAGCAAATCGGACCGTAGATACGATGGAATAGATCGGTCCCTGGTCCACTTCCCGAAAAAAGGATCCTATATGCTAATCTAGGTAAAAGGCTACCTACGTACCAAATTGTAAGCAAATCGGACCATGATACAATTTTTTGGCCTAAAACAAGGTGGTTGCTGGGAGCTATTTATATACAAAATTTGATGAAAATCGGACCAGCCGTTCGCGAGATTACCTTTGAGAAAGAAAAGAGACTTCTCGTTATATAATTAGTATAGATTAGTATAGATATAGATAATCTTTACTACTTACTTTAGTTAGAACTTTGAGTTGTGTCGTTATTGCAGAGGACCCTCGATATGTGAATTCATATATTTCGATAATGAAATAAATTCGAGCATAAATACGATTTTTAGTTACATATACAGTGACGAGCAAAACTGTAACATGGAGTAACACTTTTTATTTCAGCCGCCGCTATCTTTCCAAGTTCTTCACGACATTTATACTTTTGTTGTGTATTCTTATTGGTACATCTTTGTTTCCCGTGTCATAACGATTTGAAGTCAATTCAACAACAATAACAAAACCAGCAGACAAAAATGTAAATTAAGGCAAATGTTACAGTTTTGCACTCATATATTTTTAATAACTTTTTGACAATTTTCACGAAAAAAAGAATTATTAACACAATGTTCAGTATGCTTTTGCTTCTGGAGGTATAGCCTCCCATATATCCTTAGTTTGCTTTCACAGCTCATGTACTCCATTGGGCGGACTTGGATACTTAGTAAGCTGCGCTTTTAGTTGATTTCACAAATTCTTGATGAGATTCATGTCCCCGGATTGTGGAGGTCATTTCAAATTAGCAAATTTTTGCTTTTGTTCCAGTCTTTGCGAAGATATGCAGTGTGTTTTCCTTGGTTTTTCAGCAGAAACTCTAATTTTTTCAACTATATTTTGCAAATTTTGTTGAAATATGAACAGATACTGTTCCTTACGCATAATGCGTACAAACGGGTCAACAACATTTTTGAAATACACCCCCAAGCTATTATTGACCGACCACTGTGATTCACAGTTTGCCTTACGTGATGCGCTTAGGCTTAATTTGGGCCTTTGATCCAATACCATGCCCACCCATCTGATTGAAAGCGATTAATTTAGTCTTGTCAGACCAAATAACCTTTAAATAAATCTTAAAGATGTGTTTTTTATTGCATTCTGTAAGGCCTAACATATGCCAATAGGCAACGGCCTGGTTTTCGTGNTACTACTTACTTTAGTTAGAACTTTGAGTTGTGTCGTTATTGCAGAGGACCCTCGATATGTGAATTCATATATTTCGATAATGAAATAAATTCGAGCATAAATACGATTTTTAGTTACATATACAGTGACGAGCAAAACTGTAACATGGAGTAACACTTTTTATTTCAGCCGCCGCTATCTTTCCAAGTTCTTCACGACATTTATACTTTTGTTGTGTATTCTTATTGGTACATCTTTGTTTCCCGTGTCATAACGATTTGAAGTCAATTCAACAACAATAACAAAACCAGCAGACAAAAATGTAAATTAAGGCAAATGTTACAGTTTTGCACTCATATATTTTTAATAACTTTTTGACAATTTTCACGAAAAAAAGAATTATTAACACAATGTTCAGTATGCTTTTGCTTCTGGAGGTATAGCCTCCCATATATCCTTAGTTTGCTTTCACAGCTCATGTACTCCATTGGGCGGACTTGGATACTTAGTAAGCTGCGCTTTTAGTTGATTTCACAAATTCTTGATGAGATTCATGTCCCCGGATTGTGGAGGTCATTTCAAATTAGCAAATTTTTGCTTTTGTTCCAGTCTTTGCGAAGATATGCAGTGTGTTTTCCTTGGTTTTTCAGCAGAAACTCTAATTTTTTCAACTATATTTTGCAAATTTTGTTGAAATATGAACAGATACTGTTCCTTACGCATAATGCGTACAAACGGGTCAACAACATTTTTGAAATACACCCCCAAGCTATTATTGACCGACCACTGTGATTCACAGTTTGCCTTACGTGATGCGCTTAGGCTTAATTTGGGCCTTTGATCCAATACCATGCCCACCCATCTGATTGAAAGCGATTAATTTAGTCTTGTCAGACCAAATAACCTTTAAATAAATCTTAAAGATGTGTTTTTTATTGCATTCTGTAAGGCCTAACATATGCCAATAGGCAACGGCCTGGTTTTCGTGCGATGCAGCAAAATTCTACCACTCTCGCGCATGTATTTTGATCAAAATTGTTTTTTTCTTCTGTTATGCTGCCTTTGCGCTCAAGTTGGTAATTCTTCGCCTCACTGTCTACTGATTTGCATTCGATTTTAATACCTTAAGCGCTTCTGTAGTAGTGGCTGCAGCGCTACTTGCTACTAAGTTTACAACGAACGAATGTCCGGCATGTGGAGAGACCCCTCACGACTCGAAACATCTCTTCGCATGCCCGGAAAACCTTACAACCCTAACGGCGTCGTCCCTATGGACGCTTCTTGGGGCTGCCGTTAGTGGAACTCGACGACAACGACTGAGATATCAGCCGATCTGGGCGGGGTTGTTGTAGCCGCTACAACAACAACAACNACAAATTCTTGATGAGATTCATGTCCCCGGATTGTGGAGGTCATTTCAAATTAGCAAATTTTTGCTTTTGTTCCAGTCTTTGCGAAGATATGCAGTGTGTTTTCCTTGGTTTTTCAGCAGAAACTCTAATTTTTTCAACTATATTTTGCAAATTTTGTTGAAATATGAACAGATACTGTTCCTTACGCATAATGCGTACAAACGGGTCAACAACATTTTTGAAATACACCCCCAAGCTATTATTGACCGACCACTGTGATTCACAGTTTGCCTTACGTGATGCGCTTAGGCTTAATTTGGGCCTTTGATCCAATACCATGCCCACCCATCTGATTGAAAGCGATTAATTTAGTCTTGTCAGACCAAATAACCTTTAAATAAATCTTAAAGATGTGTTTTTTATTGCATTCTGTAAGGCCTAACATATGCCAATAGGCAACGGCCTGGTTTTCGTGCGATGCAGCAAAATTCTACCACTCTCGCGCATGTATTTTGATCAAAATTGTTTTTTTCTTCTGTTATGCTGCCTTTGCGCTCAAGTTGGTAATTCTTCGCCTCACTGTCTACTGATTTGCATTCGATTTTAATACCTTAAGCGCTTCTGTAGTAGTGGCTGCAGCGCTACTTGCTACTAAGTTTACAACGAACGAATGTCCGGCATGTGGAGAGACCCCTCACGACTCGAAACATCTCTTCGCATGCCCGGAAAACCTTACAACCCTAACGGCGTCGTCCCTATGGACGCTTCTTGGGGCTGCCGTTAGTGGAACTCGACGACAACGACTGAGATATCAGCCGATCTGGGCGGGGTTGTTGTAGCCGCTACAACAACAACAACAACAACAACAACTAAGTTCACAAGATATCGGACTGTAATATTTTTTGACAGACTTCCTCTGTCCTTAGTAACACTTTAGGCAATATTTTTTCTCAGTCCAAACATTTTCATGTGGCAAACTCCACAATTTTTTGCCACTTTCCCTGCGGTCCCGCCTTTCCGCAGTAAATCTATTATTTACATTTATGTTTTCTAATAACCATATTATTTATTGGTGATCACTTCTTGAATAAATTACAATACAGATAAAAGTCATCTGACTTCCCACTAAGTAAAAGATAACTGTAAAATGCAAAACTGAGAGTGAGTGCAAAACTGTAACATTTGCCTTGACTTACATTTTTGTTTCCAGGTCTTTTTATAGTTGTTGGATTGACTTCAAATCGTTATTAGAGAGGGAGTGGGGATGTACCAATTAGTCTGTTCCTTTGAACTTCGGACTAAAACCTGTGGAACTGTCAAACTAAAATTTTACGCTCTCAAATGAGAGTAAAAGGAGAACAGATGCAGCAGTGCATAGGAACGCAAAAAGCACTATTTCCTGTAAAAAGTCAGACGGTTTGTTTACATGTCATTGGTACTACACTGATTTGGCTGAAATATCACTAAATAATTATTAAAATCTATACATATTCAAATATTTCGTTGTTTACTTCCATTTTTTAACAAATATAAGGTTCTTTGCTTTCACCGCTTTCTGTTTTTGTTTGCACATGTAAATCAGCTGATCGTTTGACACTTTTCATGAACTTACAGGGAAAAAAACTCCGGACTAAATCCTGTAACTTCTGACTAGGAACAGTTGCTCAGTTACTCTCTCAAATGTGTTCCCACTTACAGGTTTTATGTCAATGGTTAAAGAGACAATTGCGTATTATTACTGGGAATCTCCTGAAGATAAGAAAAGTTTTCCGATCGAAAACTGTTGATTTTCAAGAATTCTACACTATTTCTACGAAAAGTTGTTTTTCCCCCATATAAAATACATTGAAAACTTTGAGCGCTTTGAGCACTCCCTATTTTATTTTTTTTTTCAAAATAAAAAAATAGGGGTATATTTTTTTCGATATAGAACAATCCTAGGGGGTGCCAGCCTTAAAAATCCGACCTTATTTTTTTACATACATTTTTGGACCACTTTAATGTACAGTGACGAGCAAAACTGTAAGATGGTGTAACACTTTTTATCTCAGACACCGCTATCTTTCCAAGTTCTAACGACTTTCATACTTTTGTTATATATTCTTATTGGTACAATCTAACAACAATAATAAAACCAGCAGGCAAAAATGTATATTAAGGCAAATGTTACAGTTTTGCACTCACTCTCAGTTTTGCATTTTACAGTTATCTTTTCATTAGTTGGAAGTCAGATGGCTTTTTCCTGTATTGTAATTTATTCAAGAAGTGGTTACCAGTAAATAATATGGTTAATCAGGAAACATAAATGTAAATAATAGATTTACTGCGAAGAGGCGGGACCGCAGGGAAAGTGGCAAAAAATTCTGGAGTTTGCCACATGAAAATGTTAAGACTGAGAAAAAATATAGCCTNGAACTGTCAGCGTATATAAAATAAACTCTAAAACTTACTTGTGGAACGCGTATGTGTAACTCGAAGTGACTTCAAGTAGCTTGTGGAGAAAACCTAATATACTTACTGCGGAAACGCGGGACCGTAGGAAAAGTGGCAAAAATTGTGGAATTCGCCACATGAAAATGTTAAGACTGAGAAAAAATATAGCCTAAAATGTTATTAAGGACAAAGAAAGTCTGCCAAAAAATATTACGGTCCGATATCTTGTGAACTTAGTAGCAAGAAGCGCTGCAGCCACTATTACAGGTAAGGTATTAAAATTGAATGCAAATCAGTAGACAGCGAGGCGAAGAATTGTCAAATTGAACGCAAAGGCATTATAAAAGAAGAAAAAACCATTTTGATCAAAATACATCTGCGAGAGTGGTAGCATTTTGCCGGATTGCACGAAAACCAAAAAATCAAAATTCTGTATTTTTTTTTGTTTTTAAAGTTACGATCATGAAATTTTGCGTGTGAAATTTAAACCATGCATTTATAATTTTTGTATCTCATTTGGTTCCCGAGATATAGACCCATAAGTGGACTTGGAAAACATAAAAAGTACACTTTCTGATTAAATGGAAAGAAGAAGATAAAGTTTGTAGAATGATATACAGTCTGTGTATCAGCACCTCCTCAGCTCCAGTTATTTCAGCAAAACAAGTGGTGTTCGAAAAAAATCTTCTTGCTATATTTCCATCATTGGAGTTGCCACTTACTTGCCGTGGCTTATCTATGATTAATCCCAGCTTTTCTCGAAAAAGTCTTTGCAACGCAGTTTAATTTTCTTCTTTTGCCCTTTTGTGTACTTCATTTGTAGCAAACCATTTTTTAAAAGAAAGGTTATATGATATGTGCAAAACCATCTCCATGCATCTAATCCAGGCATGTAATGTTGATAATCCATAACGGAGACAGCTTTCGTCTTCAGTACTGACCGCGACTTTCTCTAAATCGTTCATTAGGCGCGGAGTAGCACCACATATAGTACACGTAGAGCTGGAAGCTGTGCCTGTTAATACCTGGGTAACGTTTCCATCGACCATTGTAAGGAAAAGTTGACCTGTAGTTCTTCACCATCTGTACAAATCAAAAACGGATGTAATTCATCAATTTGGGACTGTATGTTATCCAGAGCAGACTTTGTTTTCATTGGGGTTTCCTTTGAAAACTCTATTGAAATTGGTCTACAAAATCTTACTGATGAAGGCCCGAGATTTTGCCAGATAATAGAACCAGATGATTCATCAATTAATTTCAAAGGAACACAAGAAGCAATGAACAGATTTTAGTCTGAAATCAACTCAGACTCCTCTGGAAGTTGTTGTTTGTACTCGCTTTTGTCCAGATGAGCCGTCACATCCCCACTTGCTATATAAAACCAAGTGTTTTAGTCCTGATATATTCACGGAGTTAATCAATAAAATTCTCGTAGCTGTGTGGTCCATTAAATGTTGCAAAGATGTTATTTTTGCAGAAGAGTTGGTTATTTCCATCGATGAATCAGGTGGGCAGCATGTTTGTTTACATCTCTGTATTTTGTAATATGACGGCAGCAGAAAACATTTCCTTTCATTCGTTAGGTTCCTCATGTACAAATACTGCGCTTTGGTAAGATCTAAATCAATATAAGCGCCTAAAGCTTCTTCGTCTGATAATATTTCAGCATTACATGACTCAAACGATTCTAAGACAGTTTTCTTCTTTTCGGTATCTGCCGTCCTTATAGCTTCCACAATATTAGCTTCAACTCTTTCACCCATAGATCGCAGTCCTAGAAAATATGCTTCATATATGTGCTCAAATCCGTATTCTCTTAAAACTGTAGTGTTTTTACGCCTTTTACTTGGTTCTGAAGAAATTTCATGGGAGGTATACGGTCTTCCTCGCTTTCCAGAAGATGTAGAAGCCATAAAGAAAGCTGCATCGCCTTCAGTCATAGAAACCGGCAAACTCACCGAATAAAGCTCAGCTGGATGATGCCATGTTCCAAATTTTAGATGGAGAAGACAATCCTTCCCCAAGGTACATCAATCTACTATTCATTTTTCGTGGACAGGCACTTAGAATATCCTCTGGGGTTTCCATCACCGGCCCACAAAACCTACAGTCAGTCTTTACGGAAATACCCTTTAATTCAGTCGGTACGTTAACTTGCAGTGTGCTGTCAGGTAGCCAGTAAGAGTTTTAAGCTCAAGGTATCTTTCGGAGTTCCTCCTGAAAAGTTATGAATCTCTTTGACTGTCTTATTCGCTTTGACTTCCGCCAGTGAGCAGCAATTCCCAGCTAGCTCCTAAGTAGGTCTGCAGTGTATCCTTTAGATGTACCGCAAAAAGGCTCGGAACTATGCAAACGCATTTGGGCTCCACTCTGCAAGACAGTCAGCCCTTTCGTTGCCTTCAAACCCTTCATATCCTTGAACCCTCCACAGCGGTATGCTACTGTGGGCTCCCAGGTGGTTCAAGAGTTCACAAGCCTTCATGCCGGTTTAAAAGACCCTAAGGCTTCTAACGCTGCCTGAATATCTGACATAATATTTGTTCTGGCCTCATTTGCCTTCTACGATAAAATTCGCGAACACAGACTTCGATTGCGAAGACCTCCGCCCAGAATACGGTTGGGTACAAGCCCATTGGCAGACTTTCCTGGAATCTTGGTCCAAGTACGCCATAAAGTATAAATGGATGTTCGTATTGTGTATTGGCAATAATAACAGTATACGTTTGTACTAAGGAATCATGTTTGCGGCCGCCGTTTTACGAACGCACCGGTGAAATATTCATGTAAAAAAAAGTTGCTAAAATGTTAGAGATTTTAGAGATACATATTTTCTATTTTTCTCAAATAACTATTATTCGTAGTCCCGAAACCTACCAAAACCCAATCAAGCCTACCAACCTACCAAATGGAAAAAAACCTACCAGTTTTGGTAGGAAAAGCCCATGTTTGGCAACATTGATTCTATCATTCTTGGAGTAATAGCAAGTAGGTAATGTATTTGTTCTCTCAACGCCAAGTAGTGTATTTATGCGGAAAAGAGTAACTATAGGTTATTTCCCTAACAATCCGGACCGGATCCGGTAATTAGAGAATAAGCGAAAAGATTGCTCTCAAAATTGGAACAAAGTCCAGAAGTACGGGAACGTAAAAAACCACCTTTCGTGCCCAGAATTTGAGAAACTGCTGATTCACGTTGCTTTTGTTTTTGTCACTTGAATGCAAACACTTGAAAATTTATTTTGGTTTCACAAATTTGATTTTAATTATATAAAGATTGAAAATACATCAACAGGCCATTCAATATTCCTTAAAAGCACCAAGTAAATGCAGGCAACATGCTGATATGCACTTCGACACTTTATCCATATTTACCCGGAGAAAAAGTGCGGCTGTTTCGGGCAGGAAGAAGAAGACACTTACGATCCAATACGTTCCAATTTTCGTTCTCTATTACCCAATTTGTTGAGTACGGGAAGGATTTCTGGGCAGTTTTGGGCACCCGCGGAATCCCGCGTTGCGTACGGGAAATAACCTAATAGTTGCGTTCCAGCAGCAGTACGAAAAGCGTTCCTGCAGAAAAATTTACTGCAATTTCCTGAAACCGAGAGCACTTTCGTGAGAGTAAAATATGCTTACTCTCAGTAAGAAGCTGCAGAATTTAGTCCGAAGTTTTTTTTTCCTGCAAGTTCATGAAAACTGTAAAATGAAGAGCAGTGTTGCATTTGTAAACAACAAGTGAAAGAGCTGATGCAATTTATAAGAAATATTTTTAGCAGAATAGAAGCAAATTGTACCAAAATAACGAAATCTTTTGAGAATTAAAATGTTATGTGTAAGAATTTTTGCCTGAATAAATAATTCTGTAAATAAACATCTGACAGTTATATACCTGCAGGAAAAATGGGTTTTTGCGTTCCAGCAGGTTTTCTCAGTTCTTCGGCCGTTGCTCTCTCTTGTGAGAGATATTTTGCTTTTTGACAGTTCTACAGGTTTTAGTCCAAAAATTGCGGGAACGCACCTAGTATGTTGTGAGCAGCGTTGCCATAAGTCAAGATTTATCTTGAAAATGAAGATGTTTTGTGCTGTATTTTATTAAAAATCTTAAAAAACAAATTTTTTAAAAGCAAAATTTCACACTGAAAATATCTTCAAAATTAAGATTTTTGGGTATGATGTAAGATTTTTAAAGTTTAAGTTAAAATTGTTAACTATTTATATTATCCTTGCTACATCAATGTAAGCGGCAAATGAAGGAAGAAGAAAAATTAAATATGAAATCCCCTCCAATATTTTCTACCTTCTTCTAAAACATATACTCTAGTGCAGAGTTAGAGAGTGGAGGAAAAGAACAAACGGCCCCTCTATCCCCTCTAGTTTAAATGACAACAGTAAACTGCCTTTTAAGAAAAATTTGCTGATAAACGAGAAAAAAGGAGCGGTAAGCTTTATAAAACCATATCCATGTAAAAATATCAATAAAAAATCTAATTAAAAAGCTCGAAATTGTTATGGAACTTTGTCGAATTTTTTTAACTTTTGTACACAGATTGAAGTTTGAACTTTCATGGTTTTTGATAGATAACGAGCTACTCTTTCATACAAAAAAGAACAGGTAATTTTTAAACAAAAAACATAAGCGACTTCAATTCTCATATAAAAATTGATCGTCAAATTCTTCGTGATCCAATGACCGGATCTAAACCAAATTAGTATGTGACCACCCTTGAGGTAACCTTTCCGATAAAAAGGAATTATCGAAATCGGCCCAAAGTTATGCGACAACATATTTACATAAAAAGAAATATTGCCACGAATTGATAAACTCCTCTTTTTTTAAGTCGGTCAAAACTTGCAAAATGTCGCGTCCCTGTTTATATTTTTGCCAGTGTATATATACATATGTGAACTGTGCTACAAATTTTGTGATGACACGAGGCAATATTCATTTTAAGTTTAAGTTGTTATAAAACGGACTTTATAACTTGAAATTGGTAATTTTTTCAACCAGCATAATAAGGGCTATTCACAGCCGTAAAGCCAATATCGAATTTTGTGTTTCTCTTTAGGTATTTTTAAATGGAAATTTTTTGGGATCGAAAAGATTTTTTTAGCTTTAAAATCTTAAAATCATAAAAAAAAAAGATTTTTAGAGGACTTTCTCTGGCAACACTGGTTGTGAGTAGAGTAAAATGAAAAGAATATTTATTGAACGTAATGCGGCAAATATACTTGCGCTAGTCTTTAATACTTATATTATAAGATATCAAAGTATCGGGGTATTTTAATTTGATTCAAGACTTAAGCAATTTCTTTGAAGAGCAACGACTATATTGGCTTTCTTGGCTAGGAAAGCTTAGGTAAAGCTGATGCCAGATAAAACTTTTTGGCTTTGCGTGACGTTTCAAGCTCGCACTTCAATAGAAGCTGTGATTCTGTATGAAAATTGATTTATATTTTGGGGCTGTCCATATATTACGTAAGGGAGTTTTCGCCTGTTTTGAATTTAATTAATTTATTTTTTTTGTTTTTTATTTTTAAATAAAAATCAGCAGCTAATGCGCTAGAAATGTTGGTGGAATATTTTATTTTCATCAATAAAGAATAATAACAATAATAATAATAATAATAATGTTAAACAAAATTTTTTTCATTGAATTTGTATGACACTAAAGCACTTATTTAGGTTTATTTTCTAATAAAATTGTTGTTAAACAAATATTTCCTCCCTTCATATTCGCGTTCTTTAAAATAAAATACAAAGGAATTATCTTTTCCTCCATATTTTTATTTTGAGATATTTACCCTGGTATTCAGTAAGCTGTCTCACGTTTTAGTCTCAAAAAGAAAGATATGGAGGAAAAGAGAATTGCTTTCTATTTTATTTAAAAGAACGCGTAAATGAAGCGAGGAAATATTTGTTTAACAACAATTTCATTATGAAATAAACCTAGGTACTTTAAATCATAAAAAGTCAATGAACAAAAATGTTTTTTTTTATTTTTAACATTAAAATCTTCAGATTATTTAAAAAGGAATTAAAAAAAAAAATCATTAAAAAAAACTCGTCCACGGGGACTCGAACTCGGATCTCTCTAGTGGCACTCTAGCGGTCTGTTCACTCGGCCATTGCGACTGTAAGAGCAGCGCGAGCAAAATGGCATACATCATGCTATCAGTTGTGATAAAGAAACAAAACATCGGTATACGTACTAGATGTGTGTCTCATCGAAATAGTATCAAAATCCATAGTATGCATACCATGGTATACAAACCACATGTCTGTCAGGGCTATAAGGGAGTTTTCGCCTGTTTGTGTTGGAGCTGCATTTTTCGGTTATAATTACGGTGACCATAAATATGGATTCAAAATGAAGGACAATTTTTCAAAAATATGCCTACATATATTTACGTAGTATAAAAATATCAAAAGAGTATTTATGATTCTAAATTCTTAATACATTTTAAACTTTAAAAATCAATTGCGTTTTCTTCATCGATATTAATCTTTTTTACATGAATATTTATCAAATTATAGTAAAACATATTATAATTACAATAGCTTACACGAAAAGTGAAAATCTTTAAAAGATTATTTTATAGGCAAATTTTGAGTCGTTCAAAACGAAAACAATACCCTTCTTTTTTTGTTTTTTTTGGTACTTTTCGCAGTTATTTGTCAAAAATCGACGACATGAATCGACGTAAACGACGAGTTACAAAGTGCCCTTTAAAAAAATATATAATTTGTGCAGGTTGCGCTCCATAGCATCTACATTTCTAATTCGATTTTCATTATCTTTGGCTCAAAGTTTACTGTAATGATATATCTTCTTTATCGAATTTTTAAAATAATGAAAAAAATAATCAAATGAAACTGCGTATTTGATTGAAAATCTCACTTTTTTCGACATTGAAGACAAAATGCAAATGGTCGCCTGTAGCACTAATAATTTTCATTGAAGTCGCCACAAGTTATATATTTTGGGAAGAGGCACATCACTACCCTTCGAGCTGTAAGTCGCTTATGTTGATTTGGAGATTTTTGAAGAAAAGCTACGAAAAGTACCAAAAAACACTTTTTAAAAAAATCCATCCATTGTCCGATAATTTTGAAATAACGAATAAAATGCGGGACAAATGCAGGACACTTGGAAAAAATCAGTACATTTTCAGGTTTTTCAGGTTTGAAAAACTACGCAGGTCCGACCTTCGAAAAACAGTACGGTCCTGCAAAAAACAGAACGGATGGTCACCGTAGTTATAATAGACACCGGAGAGTAACGTTTTTTTTTAGAAAAATAGAAAAATTAAAGCAAAAGTTGTAAAAAATTGTAATATCCTCCGTATTTAATGTATATTTTTAATTTCAATGCAATTTAGTACTTTAATTGGGTGAATTTTCGTATTTTATAAAGAACAATTTTGAATAAGAATACAAGAAAAATAATATTACGTAAGAATCTACGGGACGCCCCCTCCCCTCATAAAAGAAAATGTAAGAAAATTCTAGACCCGCCCTCCCCCACAAAGGTCTTACGTAATATGTATATGGACAGTCCCTTTCGAATTGGTTCACCATATACCCAGTTTTTAGATTTATTGAAAAAACCGGTTTAGAAACGTGGCTCACAAACTATTGCCACAATAAAGCAGTTCGATTTGCATCACATGTATTACATATAATGAAATTGTAACAGGCCGATGTCTGTATATTATATATATTAAGGAAAAATTAATGTGGGGGGTCTTTATTAGAGCAATAGAAGCCAAATCAACCATTTTTAGAATTTTTGTCTGTCTGTATGTTTGCACGCGCATCAATCGAAAACTAATGCATGGCATTGAATGCAGTTTTAACCGATGTATTGCTAGTGTAGGGCTGCCAGATGTCTTAGTTTTCCAGGATTTGCCCTGATTTAAACAAATTGTCCTGGTGTCCTGGTCCAAACTTAAATTGTCCTGGTTTTTTAATGAAGGTCAATGCAGACACCCATTTATTTTTTAGCAGAATTTTGTTTGAAAGAAAGTTAAGCTTTCTGTCATTAGTAGTCGAAAATCGATAGTGAAAATTTATTTCTAACTTGTTGAACAATCGGCCCCATTATGGTTGTCGACGTCGATGTAAGTTTTTCGTCAAAAAATAGCCCTCCTAAGTCCAACTCAAGCTACGCTGACCACAGTATTTTTGCGGAAAGGTGTTCCTCGCGATATATGCGATTTAACAAAGTATTTAGTAACAGTAGCTGTGCCAGATAAAAGCGCTAAAGCGATTGCCTCTGCTATTTTTGAAAGTCTTGTTTTAACTTACATTGTAATGAATTCCATCAAATCTGATTTAGGCATTGCGGAAAGGTGTTCCTCGCGATATATGCGATTTAACAAAGTATTTAGTAACAGTAGCTGTTCCAGATAAAAGCGCTAAAACGATTGCCTCTGCTATTTTCGAAAGTTTTGTTTTAACTTACGTTGTAAAGAATTTCATCAAATCTGATTTAGGCATTGCATTTAAAAATGAAATTTTTTCCGAATTAGCCAAACCTTTAAAGGTTAACAGTAAGAAAGTCTAAGCTCGGGCGGAGCCGAACATTAAATACCCGGCGCAACTATAAAATATATTTACCGTTGTATGAAAAGCATCCTCAATTTTAGTTCGATTTCAATAATTTTCAACTTTTTGCTTTTACGTCGCAAGCACAATAACCTTACCGAGTTTGGTACAAATTGGTATAACGGTTACCGAGATACATACATATATGTGATCATAAATGGGCGGTGTCACGGGTCATGGGTTTCGTTAAAATCTAATTTTGTATTTTGCAAAAAGGGCAAGTTCCTGAACAGGTACACGGCTGAGGGGTCACACATACTACGCTGTAGATAATTTCAGGAGGTAAAATTTCTTCCAAAAGGCATATCTGAGAGTCATTTCTTTCTCCTTCCTTTTTTGCAAGGAGTGGCAAAAATCGAATTGCGTCTGCTTTCGTTACTCAAGAGCAGCTTCCAGAAGGGCTTTTGAAGAAGTTCTTTTAAAGCTGTTTTTAGTTCATAAAAATCATACTTATTAAAGGAATTTAAATACTGAGGTGCAGATCAAATGTGTTTTATTGAGACTTAAAATGCTAATTGAATCCTATTTGTAACGCTAAATAATATAAACATATATTTAAGTACTTTCGCGTAAATTGTAAATAGGAAACCATATATGTAATACTCCTATATTGGCAGTAAGAGCTAGTACCGTCCGAAAACACTACAGTACAGATATATCAATAAACACGTACGAAAGAAAAGGAACACATATGTTTATAAATAAACATGTACACAACACATCCACAAAAACGGTACTAGACTGTCTCGCTTTGATTTCGGAATGCTTACACATTGAGAAGTTAGCTTACTGCCAATATAGAAGTATTACATATATGTAGGAAACCCCTTTCTAGGAAGCATACAGGGAAGCACTTTTTCAGTCCTTATTGGGTAAGTTTTTTAGGGCCAGTTTTTCAGTGTCAGTTTAAACTTAGTTTAAGTAAACTGCGTTTAAATTGAACAGCTGGCTGACATTTGATTGGCTGATCTTCAGGGCTGCCAGCTATCCTTAGCTATGAGGTGCCATAGTGAGGATAAAAAAGTGCCAAAATGTGCCAAATAGAAAAACAAAAGTGCCAAAATTGGTGCCATCCTTTTTAATCCTTCCCATTTAGCAATAAAATAAGAACCACATAAGTGCCATGCCAAAATAAGACAAACCAGTTGAATAATCTTTAGAAATTAGAAAATTTTGGTTGAGAAAAAGAAGTACACGCAAAGGATTTCACAAAAATGTATTGAAATATTACTATTTTTGAAAAGTGCCATTTTGGCACTAAGTGCCAAATTGAAAATTTAAGTGCCAAGTTGGTAGCCCTGCTGATCTTAGTTTAAACCAGCCAGATCGGCCGTATAAAAACTGGCCCTTAGAATGGGTTCACTTCAGACAGCCTACCTAAATTATCTTTACGTTATGCATATACAAAATGGCAAAAATGATCATGAAGCGCATTGTAGAATAAGTGGAAATTTGCTAATGGTGGTAAGGCAAACATTCAAGACCACGTTAAAAGCGCCAAACATTTTTCCAAGTTACGTGTCCTTTAAGAGAAATTTATCCTTGTTTGATTAAAAAAATTCAGAAGTTGAGCGTTTCATCATCATCGATTATGCAGCTCTACGGATTGTGCCACAAAACTACATTGCTTATAATATCAGAAAATACTTCCAAATAATGCAACGACAGAACCAAAGAACTGTATTTATAGAGAATAAGTGTCCTAGTCGCTGGGTTCAAGATTATGGCAGCCCTATGCTAGAGGTCTAACTTAAAATATAGAAAAAAAAATTATAGAGTTGCCACCTGTTTGAAAATTTCAGGTTTAGTTAATTGATAAGAAAAAGTGAATATTGCATTATGGGCATGAAAATAAAGAGGTTTAATAAAGCTTACAGCCGAAAATATTTTTTGAGGGTTGCCATCTGTTTGAAAATTTTAATTCTATGTAGTTTATAAGATAAATGAATATTGTAATATAGGTATAAGACTAAGGAGGTTTAGAAAATTTGACTGCCGAAAATATTTTTGAGGAGGGTTACCACCTGTTTGCAATTTTTTTTTTAATTTAATTGATAAATTAAATGAAATCTATATTTGTACTTATAATAAAATGTGTACATAAGTATGTACTAGGGCTGTTAATCCAGGGATCCCGGTCCTTTTTAAGTCCCAAAAATCCCGGGATTATTTGTCTAGAATCCCGGGACTTTCGGGATTTGTAATTTACACTGGTGGCAATAATAGAAACGCTTTATGTTGACCAGTTTTGGCTATATTTATTTTGTTTATTTAATATTTAACATTTTTTTTTATAAATGTGTAGCTCAATATACATTTTAAAGTATAAAACCGCGTATCAACAAAATGCAAAACCGCGTATGAAGATAAGGCAAATCCGCGTATGCGAATTATGTAAATTATCTTCTAGAGCGTAAAAACACTCATATTTCAAAATGGCTCTCTTTTTTATAAAGCAATCCTGGCCAGTATGTTTCAGGACGAATGGATAAGGATTGAGCCAAGAGCTTGTGTGAGCAAATCCAATTTTTGGCAGCTAATGCCAGTTACGCGGTTTTGCAGAATGACGATATGCGGTTTTGTACTTTAAACGATGATATAATACCTTGCGGCAGGCAATTTTGCACACAAAAGAAATCAATATATTCGCCAAACCAAGCTACAAATATAGTAAAACTGCGTTCTTAATTTTTCTCTCTGACGTCAGGATTTAAAAATAAACTTTGAAATTTGAAAGATATGAGTCATTCAAAAAATAATTTAATATTTTCAGTGCAATATACCTAAGAAACCAGTATGGGTATCAAATGAAAGAGAAGATTCTGTAGAGTTAAAACACATTCAATTTTTTGGTCCGTGAGAGACCGTGAATATCCTTGAAATTTTTCAATTCTTATTTTTGAAAAAATAATATTATCAGGACTACCTTTATTAGCTTAAAAAATAAAATAGATTAAAGGGGCATTTTCAATTCCTATTCGTCCTTGTGAACCCAAAAAAAAATTATTTCATTTGGTACCCATATTTTTTTGTAAATATCTAAATCCCGGGACTGATCCCGGGATCCCGGGATTGATCCAACGACATCCCGAAAATCCCGGGATCGTAAACATCGAAAAAATTAACATCCCTAGTCAGTATACCTTAGGTCTCTGCGGTCATTTTATTGTTGGCCGTAGCGTTATGTTAATGTAGGTACATTATGTACAAATGCATATATTTATGTACATACAGTATCGGTCATATCTATAGCACGCCATTTCAAAGTGATATTGTGTGCCACTTATGTTTATTTATTTATTTTTAAGAATTTTCAATTTAAATATAGTTCATTCTCAGACAAACCCCATATAAACCCAAGATTAATAATTTGCAGAAAACTACAAACAAGTGCTACAAGTTTTCACCTAAATTTCAAACCTTTTTTCTCGGAAGTGTTCGAATTTTTTTGAGTACACAGTTTTGTAGCCCCTTCAATTTTAGTCTGATAACGTGCAAATTTCAAGTGGTTAAGAATTACCGTTCATTTTTTAGATTTTTTTGTCGCCTTGGCTTCCATATAATGAATAAACTCAATTCATTTGTATATGGAAGAAATCCGCAACACCTTTGGCGAAAAAAATTCTAAAAAATCAACTGTAACTTTTATCCACTGGAAACTTGCAAAAAAATGCGACATTTGCAACAACTTTGCGATGCTTCATGCATCCCACTAATATACTTTTAAAATTCGAAACTCAAACTCACACACACATTCTCATTTTCAATATCAAACAACAAAAGTTCTGAACAATTAGATTTTTTATTTTCCATTTTATGTGATTTGGAGAAGGCTTTTACCTCGTAATGTTTTTATCATGATAAAATCCATGATAAAAACATAACAAGGTGAAACCATTGAGAGGCAGTCTGACGTTTGCCAACAATATAATTTTAAAATCAAAACTCAAACTCACACACACATTCTCATTTTCATTTTTTAATTTCTTTTATTTTCAATTTTATATGATTTTAAAATGTTGGCAAACGTCAGAACAAAATCATGGCCGACGAATTGAGAAAATGAATTTACCTTGTAATGTTTTTATCATGATAAATTCTATGAAATACGATGCAGAAAAATTTGCCGTACTGCGTTTCTCTCATATTTTTTTATATTCCCTGTCAGCATTTTGTTTATTATTCTCTTGATTGTCATCTGGCTGTCATTTCTGAAATTTCGGAAACAATTTTTGCTTGGCGTCCAACATTATCAAAATGGCTAAACGGTTGGAACATATAAACCTTGCCTTATTCTAATTTGTCAACTCGTCAAAAAAAATTGCGCGTCCTTTAAGTATGGATAACTAGATATGCAACTCTCTCATTTTTATCTGAGAGCGCGCTCAGGAATTCATTTGCGTAGCTGGCAACACTGCCAATCCCTGGGCAGATAAACAGCTGATACGCGAAATGGCGAGCTACCACTAGAATTCAGTGGATTTATTGCGCTTGCATTTTTTAATATTGCTATAAAACATTATTTCTAACTAAACTAAAATAAAAACTGATATGAAAAATATTAAAATTTTTGTTCCTTTTGTTTAATCAAAAGTTTCTCCATAAACTTCTTAATAAACGCCCACATATGTCACAGTGACTCTATTGTAAAATGTTATAAAAAATACACACTTTGACAGCGCTCTCACGAGAAAAAGAGTTTCATAACTAGTTATCTATGCTTTAAGTACGAGAGCCAAGGATGACTTCGACTTCTGGCAACACCACAAACAGCTCGCCGTCGGCCAAAGAAAAAAAAGGACTACGAAAGGTGCCGAAGTGTCCTTATATTTATCAAGCCCAGTATCCTCCCTTAAGTCGAACCCATTAGAAAAATGGGAGGAGCTGAAAACTGCGTTTACTTTGTTGTATAAACAAGCACAGGGACGTGAACCGGATGAAAAATTTGGTCGGTACGGTTCAGTGGTTAGAACCGTTTTTGCACTTTTGGATTGGTTCATAAAAGCTGTTTTTTTGGTCTTTGAACCGGGGTTTCGGTTCGGTTCAACGGTTCGAAAAACAAAAAAAATAAAGCGCAAGTTTAAGTGTCAAGTGCAACAACGCGCAAGGTTAAGGGTCAAGTGTATGTCAAACAAACATGGTAGGTATTACCACGTTTAACAAAAAGAAAAAAGTGGGTACATTTATCTATTGAAAATTGGTTTAAACGAACCTTTAAACCTTTATAGAAAGTGGTTAGGTTTTCGGTTCGGATCAAACATTTGTGGAAAAATTCGGTTCGGTTAATGGTTTTTAATTAATAGAAAAAAGCGGTTTTCCGGTTCAAAACCGGTTCACGTCCCTGATATTTACACATAGTTGCAACATCTGTTCCTTGCGAACGATTGTTTTCGAAAGCAGGAGCAACAATAACCCCGTCAAGAAATCGGTTCACTGGCAAACATTTGGAAAAACTTCTATTCTTGGGAAGTACAACAAAAGATTTTTTTCGCTGAAATATTTTATTAATAAATGTTTTCTTAAATAAGATTAACTGTATATGTATCTGTGTAAATGCCATTCATCACTAAACATATAGTTCTGTTTTGTAACGGAGTTTTATTTATTTTCAGTTCCTACATTATTAAATTTTATTATTCGGAGTTAAGAACTCTCAGAGGATGATTAACTTGTAGTTTAAATTACTACTTTCAAGGAAAAGTATCGATACCTGCATGGTATCGTTTCATCCCTAGCTTAAAATATAGATGGAAAAAAATTAGAGAGTTGCCACCTGTTTGAAAATAGCTTCTTAAGAAAATTGCTAAAATGATGAAAAAGAGTTTTAAGAAGGCTTACAGGTGGAAATATTTTTGTGGATGGTTGCTTTCTATTTGAAATTTTAATTACATTTAATTGATGAGATAAATTGAACATTCAATATGGATATCAAGCTGAAGAGGATTAGGAATGTTTACTGCAGAAAATACTTTTGAGGAGGGTTGCCACCTGTTTGAAAATCGCTGTTTAAGTAAATTGATAAGATAAAGAAAATAATTCCGTATGGGTGTCAAAAGAAGGTGTTAAGAAGGCTTACAGCCCAAAATACTTTTGTTGCAGGTTGTGTGTCTGTCTGCATCACTCGAAAACTAATATATGAAATCGAATGCAGTTTTTACAGATGTATTGGTAAAGGTCTAACTTAAAATATAGAAGAAAAAATTGGAGAGTTGCCACCTGTTTGAAAATTGCAGTTTAAGTAAATTGATACGATAAAGTAAATATTGCAATATGGCTGTCACTCGAAAACGAATGCAGGGAATTGAATGAGGTTTTCACCGATGTAATTTAATTGATTTTTACTATATGTATATTTTTCTTTACTTTATTTAATTTGATTTTAGTTGAAGTTAATTTTTTAATATTTCTGGATTATTTGTACACTGAAAAGACCTCGCGTTTGACTGTACTTAACAAGTTAATATATAAATGAAATAAATAAATAAATGTAAATTGAATACTGGTATTAAACTGAAGAGCCTTAAGAAAGTTTATTGTCGAAAAAAATTTTGAACCGGGTTGCCATCTACATATATATTTGAAAAATTTAATTCAGTTAAATTGATTACAAAAGGTAAATATTGAATTAGTACACATTTGAAGGGGTTAGAATCAAAAGTACGTCTGATATTGCTTTAAGATAATTAAAGTTAAAGTTGATTACTTATTGTAAATTCTGGGAAAATTCATTAGAAATGATTCTTGCCTAAATGAATGCAGGTTAATTAACTAATTTAAAGAATGTTTACTTTTTGTCACCAAATAAATACTATATTTAACTATACAAATATGGGTATAACTGATATTTAAAAAAAATGTCACTTAGACCCTTATGATTCTAACCCCTTCATTTGAAGACAGTGCCCGATATGTAGACTAGAGTTATAAGATTATAAATTTAATTTCCAGGAAAAACCCGATAGATACCTTCTTTCCAAATACCTTCAAAAACGTATTACCTAACACCCACATTCATAAAAAATTCTTCGTAAACCGAAATTTTTTTTGAAAATCTCGCTTCATAAAGCTCTTTAAAACTATTTAATTTTTTATGAATGAGGCCATAAGAGTTTCGGGAGGGAGGAACAACGCAAAAATACTTTTTAAGTAGTGACGAGCAAAACTGTAACATGGTGTAACACTTTTTATTTCAGCCACCGCTATCTTTCCAAGTTCTAGCGACTTTCATACTTTTGTTGTATATTTTTATTGGTACACCCCTTCTCCCTCTGTCATAATGATTTGAAGTCAATCCAACAACAATAAAAAAACTTGCAGACAAAAATGTAAATTAAGGCAAATGTTACAGTTTTGCTCTCCCTCTAAGGTTTGCATTTTACGGTTATATTTTACTTAGTTGGAAGTCAAATGACTTTTCTGTATTGTAATTTATTCAAGAAGCGATCACCAGTAAATAATATGGTTATTCAGGAAACATAAATGTAAATAATAGATTTACTCCGGAAAGGCAGGACCGCAGGAAAAGTGATAAAAAATTGTGGATTTTGCCGCATGAAAATCTTAAGACTGAGAAGAAATATAGTCTTAAGTTACTAAGGACAAAGGAAGTGTGTCAAAAAATATTACGGTCCGAAATCTTGTGAATTTAGTAGCAAGTAGCGATGCAGCCACTGTTACAGAGGCGCTTAAGGTATTCAAATTCAAATCAGTAGACAGCGAGGCGTAGAATTGCCAAATTGAGAGCAAAGGCAACATAAAAGGAGAAAAAAAAGAAATTTGATCAAAATACATGTGCGAGTGTGGCAGCATTTTGCTGCATCGGACGAAAAACAGACCATTGCCGCTTGGCCTTTCAGAATACAATAAAAACACAATTTTAAATTTCAATTGTAAGTTGTTTGGCCTGACAAGACTAAACTAATCGCTTTCAATCAGATGGCCGGGCATGGTATTGGATCAAGGACCCATATTAAGCCCACGCGCATCATGCAAGTTTAACTGTGAATCACAGTGGTCCGCCAATATAAGATTGGGGTTGCATTTCAAAGATGTTGTTGTTCCGTTAGTATGCATTATGCGCAAGGAACAGTATCTGTTCATATTTAAACAAAATTTGCAAGATTTAGTCCAAACAAGTAAGAAAGTCTAAATACCCGGCGCAAGTATTAAATATATGTTTTTCACCTTTCCGAAAGCTAACGCTACATGGTAACCGGGGTGTATCAATTTTGAGTAAATTAGCGTCCTTGAATATCGAAATATTGAAGTTTCAAGCATTTCTGAAATTTACCGTTATATGAAAAGGGGCCGTAATTTTAGTTCGATTTCAATAATTGTCAACATTTTACTTTTATGTGGAAAGCACAATAACCATACCGAGTTTGGTACAAATTGGTAGAACGGCTACCGAGATACATATATGTGATCATAAGTGGGCGGTGCCATGCCCATTTTCCAAAATTGTATCATAAACGTATTTCTTGGCAAAGAATTGTTGCAAGCATTAATTTTGAATAAATTAGCTTTAATATTTACAGGTTAATCGAAGTTTCCGTATTTCTCTAAATTACCGGTATATGGGATGTGGGCGTGGTTATTGTCCGATTTTAAAAATGTTTGGCCGTTTGGTATGCTGTACCAAGGCCAACAACTGTGCCAAGTTAGTTGTTTTTCGTCTAAAAGTTATTGTAAATATCAATTTTGAGTGAATAATTTTCAGTAGTTACTAAAATATCGCAGTTTTCGTATTTCTAAAAATTACCGTTATATGGGAGGTAGGCGTGGTTATTGTCCGGTTTGCTTATTTTACCAATACCATCCGTCCTACGTCCGGAGGAAGTGCAGGTACCAAGTTTCGTTAAGATACCCCAATTTTTACTCGAGTTATCGTGTGCACATACGGACGGACGGACAGACAGTCACCGCTTAATCGATTTCTCTCTTTCATTCTGATCATTTATGTATACATTTGTCTATATCTATCTCGATTCGTTTTGCCTGTTACAACAAACCGTTATGTGAACAAAGTTATAATACCCTTGTGCACAAGTGCGCTCGGGTATAAAAATGACAGTTCCTGCTGAAAAATCATACAAAACACACTGCACATGCTCTGGACTCGATACAAAACCAAAAATTTGCTAATTTGAAATGACCTCCACAATCCGCGGACAAGGATCTCATCGAGAATTCGCGAAATTAACTAAAACCGCAGCTTACTAAGTATCCAAGTCCGTCCAATGGAGTACATGAGCTATGAAAGCAAACCAAGGATATATGGGAGGCTATACCTCCAGAATTTTTACAGAGATACAAATAAGGTATGCCAAGTTGCATGCAGGAACTAAAAAAAGCAAAAGTATATTGAATATTGTGTTAACAATTTTTTTTTCTGGTGAAAATTTTTAAAAAGTTATTAAAAATATATAAGTGCAAAACTGTAACATTTGCCTTAATTTAAATTTTTGTCTGCTGGTTTTATTATTTGGTTGAATTGACTTCAAATCTTTATGAGAGTGGAAGTACAGGAGTACAAATAAGAATTCATTTGACAAAAAGCACGAGAAATACAGAAAATCAACAATTGGATTCAAAGTGAACTTGAGCCATTTGCATTTGGAATTTGGAATTTCAGGAGCTGCCTGAATAACTGTATTTGTTCAAATATTTTGTGCAAGAACTGTGTTATAACGAATAATCTGGTAGCAATTGAAAACACAACAAGCTTTTACAGTGTGGCAGAATTCTTCTTCATTTAACTTTGTTGGCGTTTTTTGGAAAGGAATTTCTGCAAATATCAGTAAATGTTTTTGACAAGGAGTATAGATATTTTAGAAGACTATAAAAATATTTAAACATCAAATTGCGGACTCTTTTACTAAGGGGCACTATGCTCTCCTAAGACTAAATGTGATGACAATGAATCTGTGTGGGTTGAAAAAGGCGAATCTACTGTACAATGCAAAAAGTTATGATGAAGTTGAAATTCAGGAAAATCTCGGAGTTCCGGGATTAGAATTTTTGAATCCCGAAATCTCGGGATTGTTGAAATTCTTCGCGTACACACGTTGTCACAAATTGTAAGCAACGAACAAATGTAAACAAACGGCTAATGTCAATATCGCGATTATAACGGGCTACTCTTTTTTCGCGTGATCTTGTACTTTTGGTTCATGGATATACTCTGATGAACATATGTAAGTGAGGATGATAGCAAGGCCAACTCAAATAAGGTAGTGTTACAGGAGCAGTTGAAACTTTCGCCCCGGTGTTCCTTAAAGAAAGCCATAAACGTAGTGACCGTTGGTTCAACTTGGTGATGTTTTGCTCTAGATTACACCGTTTGTGGGCCTGTTGAATGAATTTGTGGCTTGGTTGTATGAAAGATCAAAAAATTTAGATTTTCTGACAAGTTGTACAACTCGTCGCTACATTAATGCCCATGTTGTTGACTAAACGACCAAAATGGATAACTCAGACGAAATATGTACGTGCTTTCGTTTAATTTTATAAATGTAAGCCGAAACTATGAAATTGTAAAAATGAGATTTTACAATGAGACTGCTCGCAAAATTGCAATGTTTGTGGGCAAAACGTCCAACTTGATTGCGGATTGATTTGAACCAACGTTTTCGGCTTGCATTATGTCAAAAGGATGTGTTTGTTGTAATTCTTTCTGTCATTTACTACCATAATGCGTAGGACAATTCAATAAATCATTTCATGCGTTTGAGTAGAAACTGAGTGCATGAAAACCATTTCATGATTTCAATTATACGCGATACGAAGTTTATGCACTGAGTTTTTAGTCAGATCCATGAAACGATTTCGTGAATCGGACTACGCAAGGCGAATTTATACAAGGTGGTGTTACTAGCTCAGCTGATTTTGTGTATGTGTTTCGCCGCACGGCTTCTGATATCAAATTGAAAAATTTTGTTTGAATTTCTACACACACTCTTACAGATTTTGACAGTTTATGCCGCCAAAGCAAAAACAAAATGCATGTAATTTTTTGTTTTTGTACTCCTGCTATCACCTTATATTAATTCGCCTTGGGACTACGCTTAAACGTGATAATTGCGCGTATAATTTATAAGGTAATTTTATGTTTTATACTCTTGCTACCACATGAATACATATATGAATTAGTGATAAGAATATATGAATTCGCCTTGGAAGATAGAAAGCGAATTCTTCTAACTGTCTTGCCGAACAAAAGAATTTTCCTTCTTTCAATTTAAATAAATGCATTTTGCAAACAAAAGTGCGTACGTTACTCAGTGCCTTGGTTATATTGCATGGGGATAGTCGTAACAAATCGCGGCGAATTCGTAAGGATATATTGATTGAATTATAAACATTTGCATTTATTTGTTAAACATACAATAGATAATCATGTGACAGTTCACTCCATTCGGTTGTTTCCATAATAACCCGATCCTAAGGATGGTAGAGGGGTGAATCCATATAAGGTGGTGTTAGGGGAAATTAATAAATAAATTATATATCAGAAAACGAATAAAATGAAATGAAGTTATTGTTTAATTTCTAACCAAACCTATGCATGTCACTCAACTCAATCGCCTAATGCTTTGCCGATGTATGTATGTTTTACACATAAAATTTTGTGAGTAGGTACCTGGTACTCACACCTTTTTTAATTTTTAATTTTTTTTTCACTTAATTTTATTTTGAACTTATTAGTATCAATCATCGTACAGTTTCATAAGTAAAAACACTATCGGCTGATTGCCAAAAAATGCCTACAGCTGAGATCATCGGTTTTTTGACATGTGCCCTTATCTTTTACAATTTCTTTTATTTCTATTACAATTTATTCAAAGTACACTAACACACTGAACCAAAAACACAAAACCAACCAATACACTAACCAAAAACACACCTACAGCCAGTGTTGCCATGTTTTCAGCATGAGAAAACGTCCCTCTTGGTCTGAAAAAAACGTCATTTCCTACCCAAAAACGTCTTTTCCATGTATGCACACAGAATTGTTCTTAATAATTGTATACAAAGGTACATATGTACGTAAGGTATATCAAAATGTTATTTCCGCAGAGCACATTTAAAATTCATTAGTGGTATTCACCAAAGTGAGCAAGTAGCCTGGCACTCTGGCAAAACAGCAGATGAGCTCAAGCAATGACTGTTGACAACAAGTTGGTGAATACCACTATTGTAAACTGGTTTGAGATCGTTAATATAAAAATCATTTTAAACATACACTTGTGATCAACTGTTTTTCTTTTGTTTACTTAATGTTTATTATTTTTCATAAAAGCCTAGCACATTATATAACTAAAACAATATAAATCCACATTTCAAACTTTGCGCAAAAATTATAAAAAATCATCAAAGTTTCAGCTAGATTTTCAACTTTTTATTTAGATTTTTCAGATTTTTTTTTGAGTATGCAGTTTCATAGCCCATTAAATTTTAGGGCAATAATGTGCAAGTTTAAAGGGGCTAAATAATCGCGTTGATTTTTAATATTTTTTTCTTGTAGACATTTGGTTAGGTGGTCGGTTGTCGAAAATGCTAAATTACGTCCTGCTAAGAAGGAACATAGTGCTTTTGCGAGCGTGCGTGTTGCAATAGATCAGCTCTTCTTGATTTGGCTTTTAATATGCAGTTGCAAATATTGTAATAAGCCTTGTAACCTCAAGTGTTTACGCAACCAGCCTTTAAACGCGGGATCCTTAGTCCAAGAATCAACAAAAAAAAAAATTCGCGTACACTTGGTTTGCATCATATTTAAGTCATATGTGTGCAAAGAATAAATATCTTTTGAGGCACCTACAGCAAAAAACAAAGCTTGTAAAGATTTATTAAGAAAACAATTCGATATCAGTTCTACTTACAAGATTTAGTAACAAATTTGCCGAAAGTGTGAGCGTAAGTACTTACTCTACAAGCAAATAGTACGTTATACATTGAATATATTGTGCACAGAGAAAAATTACTGGGAACATCGTCAACAGGATACAAAAAACGTCCAAATTACGTTAAAAACGTCAACCTGGCAACGCTGCCTGCAGCCTGCCAAACACACACCTACAGCCTGCCAGAAGAAACGGTAAGAAGAAGAGTTACTTTACTTATGGAACTGTATGATGGTATCAATTTTCCTAACATGCTAGATTTGACATAAACAAACAAATTTTTGAATCGATTTTAATTTAAGTACATAGGTAATATATATTCTGAACAAGAACCAAATCGGACCATATATGTATGTACGTGGGTTTTCGAAACATATATAAATAATGAAAAATATTTGTAAAATTGGAATAAAGGACTGACGTGCAGCTATAATTTTACGCCTAGCACAACGAAATTAATATTTAGTCTGCTCTACATTTATATGTAGCACTCTTGGTGCCAGTTACTGTCCAGGTACAGGTACAGCTTTTCTAGTTTTAGAAGTCTTGGCGAGGTTTTCATACTTAACACGTAGCAAAACTTATACGGTAAAAATTAACTAACTTCTGCTAAAACGTAACTAAATTATTTTTTATCTGAGAAGGCCTTCGGAGGACTCGGGCAGGGCTTGGAATTGACCCTATACATTCAAGTTTATCGATAAATTTCAATGATTTGATACATATCGATAGTTCGATGAATTTCAAGAACACTAAAATTCGATAACTCAACCAAATTCGTTAACTCGACCAATTTCGATAACTGTGAAATTCGATGGCTCGATAAATTTCGATGACTCAAAAATGTAAAAACTTTGGATACTTTTATAAATTTTTACTTTTGACATCTCCACATTTTTCGAAAACTGTCTAAACATTTTGACAACTCATTACACTCTTCTTCGCTTCGTTGAACCAACAAATTTCAGTAGATCAATAATTATCGATAACTCTGTAAGTTGAAAGAACTCCATGCATTACGACACCTCGATAAATTTCGTTAAGTATATAAATAATGATAATTCAATAAATATCGATAACTTGATACATTTTTTTAACTTGACAAATTTCGTTAATCCCACACGTTTTTATAGCTATCCGTAAATTTGGACAACTTAGTTTCTGTGTCTATAAATTTCGACAACTCTGTAAACATTGATCAGTTTGAATAATTCGATACGTTGCGATAACTTAATAAGCATGGATAAATTTCGATAATTATAAACTTTGATGATTCGATAAATTTTAGTAACCTTTATGGCTGATTTTATTTCGATTCCTATCGGAAAATTTCAACTCTGTTAACCTAATTCTTATGTATTTCTCATTGTCTCCATTTTCGCCTTTATCTCAATTTTCGTTTTTAGCTTCACTTTTGCCTTTTTTTGTCTTCATCGTTATCACTTGTTTCTTCATCTTCATGTTTATCTTTATTTCAAAGTTTAATTTCAAATACGAAGTAAAACAAAATGCGAAACAGCTTAAATTTAACAGGTGGCAAAAACAACCATAAACAAATATGGAGATTTTCAACAGATTTCGAAACTATAAAAACTCTCCTCATCTACAGAAAATTACCTTTCCAACGGTGTTTTTGGTTTTGAAATCGGTAAATTTACCTTGGTCTTCATCGTTGTTTGTATCTTTCACATCTTTGCTTATATCCTTTTATTTTTCTATTCACGTAGATGAGATGAGGTGCGATTACGTGATTTTATGCGATGTGATAGGATGTCATGTCATGTGTTGTCATATCCTCTGATGTCATGCCATATGATGTCATACCATATGATGTCATATCATGTGATGCCAGGTCATGTAATGCCATGCCATGTCCTACGATATCATATCATGTGATGTCAAGTCATGTGATGTCATGCCATATAATATGATGTCATATCATGTGATGCCAGGTCATGTAATGCCATGCCATGTCCTACGATATCATATCATGTGATGCCAGGTCATGTAATGCCATGCCATGTCCTACGATATCATATCATGTGATGCCAGGTCATGTAATGCCATGCCATGTCCTACGATATCATATCATGTGATGTCTCTTCATATCATGTGATAAAATGTGATGTGATGTCATGTAATGTGATCACATTCCATGTTCCGATTAGTATATCGATAACCCTGTTGATAACTGTGTCGATAAAAATACCGATAACAATATCCATTATTGTATCGATAACAATATCGATAATTATATTGATTATTATATCGATTAGAATAGCGATTATTTAATCAATAGCAGTATCGATAACAATATCGATTATTTTATTGATAGTAATATAGATTATTATATCGATAAAAATATCGAGTTTTATATCGATAACAATATCGATCTATATCCTCATCCTTTTCTTCATATTTATCTTTATTTTTGCATATTCCTCTTCACCTTTACCTTAAAGTGTTTAAATTTACTTTGATCTTCGTTTTTGCCTGTACCTCTAGGCATCTTTGTTTTTGTTTTTATTCTCAAACCGCTAAACCGCTGAGAACCATTTCCATGTGCATTATTCCCCTTGAATTTGACAATTTACTCCCAGCCAACCAACTGCCGCTAAAGAAGTTTCACTTCATAAATTCAAGAAATGTTCTTACCCTTTCAGTTACCCAAATTCTTATGTATCTGTCATTGTCTCCATATTCCTCTTTATTTTCACTTTTGCCTTATTTTTCTTGACTTCATGGTTATCATTTATTTCTTCATCTTCATATTTATCTTTATTTCAAAGCTTAATTTCAAATGTGTAGTGAAACAACAGGCGAAACATGTCAAATTGAACATGTTGCAGCAACATNAATTTGACAATTTACTCCCAGCCAACCAACTGCCGCTAAAGAAGTTTCACTTCATAAATTCAAGAAATGTTCTTACCCTTTCAGTTACCCAAATTCTTATGTATCTGTCATTGTCTCCATATTCCTCTTTATTTTCACTTTTGCCTTATTTTTCTTGACTTCATGGTTATCATTTATTTCTTCATCTTCATATTTATCTTTATTTCAAAGCTTAATTTCAAATGTGAAGTGAAACAACATGCGAAACATGTCACATTGAACATGTTGCAGCAACATCTATACACAAATACGGAAAAGTTTAAGCGACGGTTTTGGCCGTAATTTTCAACCAATTGTGAAACCATAAAAACTCTGCTCATCTACGGAAAAATGCCTTTCCAACGGTGTTCTTGGTTTCGGTTCGGTAGAATCGCCAAACGAACGGAGACAAAATTTATGTTAGCGTATTAATATATCTGTTCTACATTTATAGGTTTTTGCTTATGGTAAATTTTTCTGTTTTGTTACATGTATGAAAAGCATCCACGAAGGTATAAAGTAATGAATCACGCAAGAAACTGGACGAGATATCTTGGAATAGGTTGAAAATGCAGCACATTTCAAGATTGAAATTTGTTCATAGTTAAACCAAGAAATCTCATCTCTGTTTTTTTTTTTGATTTTGTCACATACAACGTTTGTCGCGGCGATCCTTCAGGAATCGGTATACGTTTAGCTAATTATAACGGATTTTGAAGTTGCTTAAAAAATATTTCTTAAATGATTTTCTCTGCCTCAAAGCAGAAGGCGAATATTCGAAAAGTATAATTTTGTGACACAGAATTTCAAAATGCGGAACCAAGGCGAATTTATATAGGGTGGTGTTACTAGCTCAGCTGATTTTGTGTATGTGTTTCGCCGCACGGCTTCTGATATCAAATTGAAAAATTTTGTTTGAATTTCTACACACACTCTTGCAGATTTTGACAGTTTATGCCGCCAAAGAAAAACAAAATACATGTAAATTTTTGTTTTTGTACTCCTGCTATCACCTTATATTAACTCGCCTTGTGCGGAACTTTCAAAAGCAGAATTTTGAAAAAGAATTCAAAAAAGAATATAATTTTGCGATGTAGAAGTTTGTAAAGCAGCGTAATAAGTCGCTCCCATTTTTCATAGCAGAAATACATTCGGAGGTTTGCCATTGCTTGCCAAAGGGCGACTGCTGTTAAAAAAACCGTTTCCTTTTTAGATGTTGCCAGGAGAAGGGATCGAATCGAGGTGGTAGTATGCACCTCTCACCATTCAGCCCCTACGGTCGCTACTTTTGCTATTAGCAACTCATTTTCTAGTCATTACCTTTTCCCACTGGGTTCTTAACACATTTATTCTTTGAACTTCCAACCAATTGACAAGATGCGTCGACTGTCATCATCAGAAATGGATGGCGGAAAGGAAATTACTTATTGCTGACAGCGGAAGTAAATATTCTGAGAAATAAGAAAAATGTTTTGAAAAGTTATTAAAGCGCATAAAACTACTACTTGAGCAGACATCCTACGCTTACCAATCGACTACATCCTCCTACTTCCGACAAAGTGCGGAAAATCATTATTAAATGGTGACGGTAATTTTCGTGAGTACGTTTGTGTTAGTCAAACCTGAAAACGAATAGCAAGCGGATACAGGGGAACGAAAGCAGAAAAAAGGTTTTTTGAAGCTTTCATTTATTGCGGTTGCATAAATTGGAAGAAATAACTTCATTAGATACAGAGACCAGTTGAAGAAAGGGTTTCAAAGTGGACAGATATAACTCCCAAAGTATATTTTGTAAGCACTTATGTTAATGACGTTGTCTCAAATATATATATCAAATTAAAGGTTATTTAATTTAGAATCTAACATTAATATACCACTTTTCAATAAGACTACAAGTTTTTAAGATATTAAGATAAATCTTACAAAAACGATAATTTTCCCTTATGAATTTTCAATTCTTCATTACTTCAGCAACCAAGTGAAAAATGCAAAAAAAAATAGACGAGATTAATTTTAAACGTTTTTATGTTTCCGGATGTTTATGTAATATTAAAACGACCATAGACTTGGTCACGCCGATTTGGCCAGTTTTCGAAATCGTGGTGAATGAAGTCAAACATGTATTGTCCGAGATTAAAAATCGTTTGATAAGTTAATAGTAGTTAGAAGCACATAAGTACATACACTAACAATACACAATTAGGGTGAGAAACGCCCATTTTAAGTAAATTTACGGAGTCTTGAAAATTGCAGAGAAATGGTTTCATTAGTCACCGAAGAAGCACATTTTTCGCTGTTTCTAAATTTGCCGTTATATGAAAGGCTCTCCAATTAGACGAGTCACTCCCTGGCACACTTTTCTGTAATCCGGTTCTTTTATTTATACAATTGAAGGAACTTTTTTATTGAAAAAACTAGATACAACTTTGGTAAATATTACTCGATCGGTACGTAATAATTACCAGATAGAAGGCGAGAGAAAAAAATGTTTAACAAAAATTCTTGTCAGCTTCCTATACATGTTTGAAATGTTTGTATTGTATGCATAAACATAAGTAAACTAATTAGTGTTTCTAGAAGTTGTGCCTGTTCAGGGTTTCCATACCCATTTGCATACACAAAATTTTCCCACGGTGATGCAAAATAATGGATTTTCCATTAGATCTACCGAAGTTGTTCCTAAATTTGCAAAAATTCGCACACTATAGCTAATATTAAAAAAAAAGATTAGAATATTTGGAATTAGCGACTTAAATGCACCCCAGAGGTATTAATGCTGTTCTTTACATTTTTTGACTATAGGCCAGTGCAATTATCAAGAGAACAATTAAAATTTTCTTCAAAAAAGATAAGTTTGAGATTAACGATATGCTAAAGTGCTGCGAGAAATGATATATGACTTTATCCTTTGCGGTTACGGGTTCATTATCTAATAATATGCACCAAACCTTTTTGCTGAACCCAGAATTTTTAACAAGAATTGGTCTTATTCGACTAGTTTGCTGTGTGTCACTTGGCGGTCGATGCACGGGCACTTACAATTAAAATAAATGGCTAATATTTTGCAGGCTTGTTTTTGACTTCATGATACAATATATCTTCACTATTACCAAGGGATTTGAGACAATCTACAAACCTATATGAGTTAACACCAGGGAATAGCTCGACAGCAGCGTTCCCACACAAATTGCAAAATAGGTCTGCCGACACCGCCGTTAGGCAATCGGTCGTTCCCACCAAAACTGATTACGCTGCGATACGCCAAATGCGCGTGGCAACAACGACAGAAATAATATTGGCAGCTTTTCGCAGCAGAAGTTAGCGGTTGGCTTCTTTTAGTTGTAAGAATTAGAATAGAAAGTGAGCTTGTTGAATAAAGACGTGACAACAAAACAAAGAAAAATTCGTTTTGTTATAAGTGGAGAAAAGATACTGTGAATTAAAATAAAAATTCGTGGAAAAAAAACCCATTAACAATCAACTGCCGAAAACGGAGGAGATTTCCAAGGATGCTATTAGCGACGTAATACTATTAAGATATTTATTTAGAAATTGAAGCGTAAATAACCAAAAGTGCATAATAATACATATATTTTTTTTGGTAAATCCTCCAGAATTTAGTGAGTGCGAGTGAACATTCCGTTTATTTTTGTGGTATTGATCTTGTTGTCTTCTGACTAGGACAATGGCCACGATCCAGAAAATAAAGGTCGCGCCATTCGCGGACCGCTAACCCTCTCTTCGTCGATTTGACAGCATCCACCTAATCGCTGACGTCATAAAATACTTTGTTTACATTCCCTGTTGCCAACTTCATGCTTTTCGCACCAAATTTAGTGGGTATTCAAAACGCGAAATTTTTTGAAATTTTAAACAAAATCATGGCACAGTGACAATCATAAGGAGAGGTGTTAGGAATATAAAATTGAATGAAATGCAATTTTTTTTTTTAGGTTGTCAAGATTTCGACTTTTAGTGAACTTTTTGGATTCTATTTTTGTGGGCAGTTCTTAATTTGTTTTTGGCTTTGTCAAATAGAGTCACGTTTACACCGTATACTTGTGTCACTACGTACGGGCCCTGGTATATGCTTTGATGTTTCTCACGGGGCTCCTTTTGAACTAAAACCATATCATTTTTGTTTACGAGTAAAGGACGTGCATGCGTGTCTTAAGTTTGTTTTCGTTGAATTTTATGTTTGTTTATCAGCTCTTTAGCTAACGCATGGGTTTTTTGCATACGGTATTTTACTTCCTTAGCATAATTTTCAACGTTATAACTAGATTGGGTCTATTTCGATTTTTTGTAATTCATGAGGTAAAATAGCTTTTTGCCGAAAATTAATTCAAAAGGTGTAAATTTGTTATCAAAAACTGTGCTAGACGTGGTATTGTGTAAGAAAGTAAAATATTTTAAATACGTGTCCCAGTCAGCATAAGTTTCGTTCAGATATGCGCGCAAGTACTCGTTGAAAACTCTATGGTTCCGTTCGATTGTGCCAACAGTTTCGTGATGGTGTGCTGTTGAAAAATCGTGCCTGATATTTAAAAGTTTGGTTTGCTCTGATAAAATTTCGTTTTTAAATTCTGTTCCTAAGTCTGATTTAATTGAATCATGATGCCATAAGTTAATATAAAAGTTTCAAAGATAGCAGAAGCAATAGTTTAAGCTGATTTGTCTGGTATAGCTACTGTTACCAGATATTTTGTTAGATCACAAAACATAGTAGAACTTGTTGCCATATATGGATTCTGGTAGAGGTCCTATCGTATCTATTACTAATATATCAAATGGTTTAATAGGGGTTGGCGTTAAAATCAAATTTTCTTTTACTTTAGGTTTGACTTTATTCAAAATACATTTATCGCAGTTTTTGACAAATTTCGCAATGTCACGGGTCATGTGTTTCCAATAATATTTTGTTCGAATTTTCGCGTACAATTTTTTCATTCCGCAGTGTCCACCTGCAATTGGGTCATCGTGGTAAATTGTCACTTGTTTTAATTTTTTGTCGTTATCAGTTTTGGTTTCTACGGTATCTGTCAGTATGATTTGTAAAGATTTTGAAATTTTACTTCCGCTGGATTTAAAATTTGTAATAGAAAAATGTTTAAAAAATACATCATCTTTAGGCCATTCAATGCATTTAATGTTGTGATTGCTGGCTTCTTGTTCTAGCCTCGAAAATAAATCCTCCAAATTCATTATTTTGTTAGCAGTCTCAACATTAATTAACTCGAGGTTCTTACGTTATTTTTAAAGTTGAAATTTCATTATTATTATCATAAATTATTAGTGATCTAATACGCGGGACCTTTTTTGAAAAATTTTATGTAAATTTGTCGTAAACTTTTACCGTCTGAGGTGAATTGTCTGTATAATCTTTGTTTTGTAATGGCCTTATTCATAATAAATAAAGTAGGTTTAAAGAGCTTTATAAATTGACGTTTTCATACAATTTTCAATTTATAAACCTTTTATAAAGCTACTTTATTTTTTATGAATAAGCCCATTAGTCTTTACCGTAGCGTTGTTTCGTCATAGCTCTGGTTTTAACTGCAATAACATGCTTCGTCGACTCCTTGATTTCATCAAAATGAATGCGTGAAAGTGGATCTGGACTACGTTTGCTTTACCCTTAATGTACTCGATGGTAAAATTGTATTCGGCTAATTCAAGCCGTATCCTTGCTAGTTTTGAGGCTGGATCCTTCATATTGAATAAATAAACTAAAGGCCTATGGTCCGATTTAACAATGAAATGAGTTCCGCAAACGTAGGTTCGAAATTGTTTGATTGCAAAATAGATGGCTAAAAGTTCTAATTCTATAATTGGCTTTTTCTGTTCGGCTTTATTAAATGCCTTAGAACACATAGGTAAATCACTCCCTTGTTGCTCTTGGCTCAGTATAGCACCGCACTCAATTTTTGAAGAAGTTCGGGTATTGTAGCGGTTTTTGCGAAATTAATGCTGATTTTAGAGACTCAAAAGCTTTATCACACGCACTGTCCCAAACAAACTGAACCTGTTTCCTGCCTAATTGGTTTTGGCGAAATTAATGCTGATTTTAGAGACTCAAAAGCTTTATCACACGCACTGTCCCAAACAAACTGAACCTGTTTCCTGCCTAATTGGTTTTGGCGAAATTAATGCTGATTTTAGAGACTCAAAAGCTTTATCACACGCACTGTCCCAAACAAACTGAACCTGTTTCCTGCCTAATTGGTTTTGGCGAAATTAATGCTGATTTTAGAGACTCAAAAGCTTTATCACACGCACTGTCCCAAACAAACTCAACCTTTTTCCTGCCTAATTGATTTAAAGGTGCTACCAGAGATGCAAATTTTGGTATAAACCGTCTGTAATAATTGGCAAATGCGACGAATCGTCTAACTGCGTCTTTGTCAGTCGGTTTTGTATAATTTTTAACGGCATTTATTTAGGTGTCATCTGGCAACAGACCTTTGGCTGAACATTTATGGCCTAAGAATGTAACTACTGGCCGGAGGAAATTGCATTTATTCGGGTTAAGTTTTATCGTCGACGTAAAGTAATGCCATATTGGGGGGAATACCGGAAAAAGCAATTGTCATCATTCGTGAAAATGAACTTGGTGCTACCAAACGGTATAATTTCCACCTAAATGCCCCTCGGTCGGTGCTAAAGGATGTTACGTCACGAGAGTCAACATGCAAAGGGATTTGATGAAATCCTGAAAGGAGGTCTAAAGTTGAAAAATACTTCGCTCGGCCAAGGTTGTCTAAAATGTCATCTATTCGCGCAAGAGGGAACTTATCGGCGATCAGTTTTTTAATAACAGCACGGAAATCGACGCACATGCGGTATGCTTTTTGACCAGTAGTGTCTTTTTTCGGAACAACAATTAAAGGGCTATTATAATTTGAGTAACTTTCCTCGATTAATTCATTTTCTGATAACTTGTTAACTTGACGGTTTATTTCTTCACGCTGGGAATATGGTAATCGGTAATTTTTAATGTAAACTGGGTTGTTGTCTGTCAATGTTCGTAAAAGTTGTTTAATGTCATTTTGTCGTCCGGAAGTGCAAATATATCTGCGTAATCTAAACACAAGTTAAGCAATTCGCTCTCAGTGTAACTAGAAATTTGTTTTTTCAAAATCTTAATCAGTTCTTTTGTCTGGTTGTCATCGTTTCTTGTCTTATTAATGGAATAAACATTGAAATTAGAGTTTTTCAGTCCGGATGTTACAGTTCTTTAAGTATTTTATGTCACTTGTGGTATTTATGACTTTGACGATTGGTTTACTTGTACTAATTATGCACCTTGCCGTGAATACACCGTTATCAATTTCTTGTGACTCCACAAAAAGTGGTTCCGGCGAACTATCTAAATTGAAAAGTCGAAAAACTACGCATCTGGGGGGAATCACGCAGGTATCGCTTTCAGTTCCGTGAAGAATCGGAATCGCGACTTTTTTGTTACCTACCCAGAAGGAAATGCAATTGCTCGCATAGCTGATAACGCGTCTATTGGCTTTCAAAAAGTCTTTACCCAATATACCGTCTGCAGGGATGTTAAACTCGTCATTAACCACATGTAACGTATGTTTTATAAAAAATCGGAAAAAGTAAAAATTTTCGTAATTTTACCCAGAGTGGAAACAGTCATTTGTATCAATTGGAAAATTTTTGTTAAAACTTGAAATTTTAATTAAAGAAATGTCGGCTTGCGTGTCGACCAAAAACGTGCATAATTTACTTGACCCGGAAATTTGCAATTGAATAAAATCTGAATAATTTAGATTTAAGCAATAAATGCCTTTTGTTATGGAAAACTCGTTTAGTTGTCTAGCTCCTGCTCCTCCAGTGTTCGCTCCTAAGGGGCGTGAGCGTTTAAAGCATGGACATTTGCGTGTCTACCCCTATTGTTCGAAGATCTGCTATTATTAGTGTTGTTCCTATTGCTACCACGATTATTGTTAAAACGGTTATTATTGCTGACACTTTGGTAGGTGTTTCCGTTAGCGGGTCGATAGCGCTGATAACCAGTAAAATTGCGACTCTGGTTATAATTACTATGCCCACGAAAACTACCACGAAAATTTCTGGAAAAGTTACTGCCACGTGTGCGAAATGCTAAAACCTGACGCTCTTTTACTTCGTTATTTTGCTCCACTATCAGCTTTGCTACTACGTCTTTGGAATCAGAAAATGTTGTTGAAGCAAGTATCGACTTGACTAGATCCGACTTGGCATTTAATCGACAAACATTTACGGTTTGCTCAACGGCCATTTCGTGAGCTTTCTGTTGAGTCATTCCTTCAATAATTAAGGAACGCTCTAAACAGTCGGCCAGTTCTTCTACGCGTTTAGCAAAATCTGTATAGTTATTATTGTTGACGTGTAACACCGAAATTTTTCCTGCAACGACTTTGGAATTATCAGGTTTAATCCTTCCACGTAGAGCAATTTTGATGTCATTAACTGACAGTATTTGCGTCGGTAATGCTTCGCGAGCTTTTCCCACTAATTTAGATTTAAAAAATGCTATCAACGTACTGGTTAGATTTTCTTCAGGTAGGTCTTTTATTAGGCTTATTTTATCGAGAAAAGAATCGAGCGCTAACGGATCCCCACTATAATTTTCTCTAATTATTGATGAACATAGACTAATTAATGACTTTTTTTTGTTCGATGGTAGCAATTTTGTAAAAACTTTTGGTAAAATCGGTAATATCAGGTGAGCTGGTAGCTGCTGGTGGAGCGTTATCTACAAATAATGAGCGCTTTAAATCTGGAAGTGATGAGCTTTTTTTGATACAAAAACCTAGCGATGTTTCTGACTCAGCGTCAGCGAGTTCTTCTGATTCCGAATCAACTACGTTCGTTTGGCATATAAGACTTAGTGCATCCTTCGGAATTGGAATCTGACAATTTAACCTAACAAANGGAAAACTCGTTTAGTTGTCTAGCTCCTGCTCCTCCAGTGTTCGCTCCTAAGGGGCGTGAGCGTTTAAAGCATGGACATTTGCGTGTCTACCCCTATTGTTCGAAGATCTGCTATTATTAGTGTTGTTCCTATTGCTACCACGATTATTGTTAAAACGGTTATTATTGCTGACACTTTGGTAGGTGTTTCCGTTAGCGGGTCGATAGCGCTGATAACCAGTAAAATTGCGACTCTGGTTATAATTACTATGCCCACGAAAACTACCACGAAAATTTCTGGAAAAGTTACTGCCACGTGTGCGAAATGCTAAAACCTGACGCTCTTTTACTTCGTTATTTTGCTCCACTATCAGCTTTGCTACTACGTCTTTGGAATCAGAAAATGTTGTTGAAGCAAGTATCGACTTGACTAGATCCGACTTGGCATTTAATCGACAAACATTTACGGTTTGCTCAACGGCCATTTCGTGAGCTTTCTGTTGAGTCATTCCTTCAATAATTAAGGAACGCTCTAAACAGTCGGCCAGTTCTTCTACGCGTTTAGCAAAATCTGTATAGTTATTATTGTTGACGTGTAACACCGAAATTTTTCCTGCAACGACTTTGGAATTATCAGGTTTAATCCTTCCACGTAGAGCAATTTTGATGTCATTAACTGACAGTATTTGCGTCGGTAATGCTTCGCGAGCTTTTCCCACTAATTTAGATTTAAAAAATGCTATCAACGTACTGGTTAGATTTTCTTCAGGTAGGTCTTTTATTAGGCTTATTTTATCGAGAAAAGAATCGAGCGCTAACGGATCCCCACTATAATTTTCTCTAATTATTGATGAACATAGACTAATTAATGACTTTTTTTTGTTCGATGGTAGCAATTTTGTAAAAACTTTTGGTAAAATCGGTAATATCAGGTGAGCTGGTAGCTGCTGGTGGAGCGTTATCTACAAATAATGAGCGCTTTAAATCTGGAAGTGATGAGCTTTTTTTGATACAAAAACCTAGCGATGTTTCTGACTCAGCGTCAGCGAGTTCTTCTGATTCCGAATCAACTACGTTCGTTTGGCATATAAGACTTAGTGCATCCTTCGGAATTGGAATCTGACAATTTAACCTAACAAAGCACTTCACTAGTAGCTCCTTGCAACGTGATAACTTTTCTTGCATCTCTTTAAGGTTATGTGTTGAACTATTATCGGTTACGTGTAATACAATTTTATTATAACAAGCTATAAGCGAATCTTTGTCGACAGTGGTCGATTCTGCAAAATTCGCTTAGTTATTTTAACGAAATCAGATTGGTATTCTATAAATCTGACATAACCGATAACCTCATAAAGTTCAAGCACTGATAGTTACAACCAGCTACCACTCACCGCACCCTAATATTGAAAAAGAATATATGTTTAAATTACTGAGAAAATAGTCACATATTATAGTCCACTGAAAATTTGGCATGCAATAAGGGGTATAGCCATGCAATAGGAAAGGGATGTGGTTTTTTCTTTGTGCTGTCTCACATGCAATGTATAAAATGGTGTTTTGTTTTCCAAACTTTGTTTTCTTTTTAATTAGGCACTTTACGGCAAGAAACGTTTTATGTACATATACGTATTGATATATAAATGCATAAGTGTATATAAAATGTTTTGAAAAAATTTTAGAAAAAGATAAATTGTTATAATTTTTTGTCACTGCTGGTTGCTGTAGAAAAATTAAAATCGTTAAGGTGGGTCATTCAAGTCAGGGTTTTGCGAATAAAATAAGTATGGTAGTTTTTCCGTATAGAACCTTCGGAATTATTTTCAGGAAAAAGTAGTTATTTACGTCACCGTTCTTTCTTCCGAGAAAACAAATTAAGATTGGAGTCAAATACATAGCACAAAACTTGAAATTTTATCTAAAATTAGATGAAAGTATTTAAATTTAAATGCCATGAAAATAGTGTATATATTCTAAATACATATATATATTTTATACTTAAATTCTGCTGCCTGCTGTACCGTTCCGCCATGAATTGCTGGTCATCCGCCGTTGGTGTTGTATGCTGCAGGTTACTGTTTGCTTCCGTTTATAGCTGTTACATATACAGGGTGTTCCAGAAGTAACGTGCCGAACTTTAGGGGAAGGTAGGTGGGGGGTGAGCTCCCTGATAAACAAACAATTTTCAGGTAAAAGTGCCACCGTTTTTGAAATATTTACATTTTTTTCGAATTAAAAAAAAATCGTGCCTTTTCATGTGTTTTCTTTAACTGCAACTACAAACCGGGCAATACTTAATAAATTTTTTATGTAAAATACTTCCTTATAGTTGCCTCTCCATACTCAAATGCAATGTAGTTGAAATATATTAAGGAACCATCATAAACGTAGGACTATTTCTTGATTTTTAACTTTTTGATATTTTCTTCCCCAACTTTGACTATCTGGGGTGAAAAAAAATGTACTGAGCTACAACTTTACATTACATAAAAAAATTGCTCATTTCATAAAGATTTCAGAAAGGTGCCACACTTACTGTTTCAAATAGAAAAAAAAAGTTATAACCGCTTTTGTGGGTAAAGGACTGAGACACGCTAGAATGTATTTAATAGATTTAAATTGAATTTGGTCTTGTTACCGTCAAATGACATGCTAAATAGTACAAAGGTACATTATTACCTGCTCCTGACATTATTTTGTGTTACTTACCGGAATTAGTGAAAGTGGATTTTGTGAAATTGGACCCTTCGAACATTGTGTTATTAATACTATTACAGAGAAGACGCAGTATACGTCGCATGAACATGCGGATATTCACCTAATTTACGGTGAAGCTTGCTGTAATGCCAGAGCTGCTC